>NC_065548.1:17567343-17867343 GCF_022605725.1 Anthonomus grandis grandis | reverse complement strand
CCTTCTAATTATAAATAATAATAACTATTTTGAGTCTGAAATATACCATAAGCCTTCAGCAACAGACACAGCCATATCCAACAATTCAGATAAGTCAGAGTTAATGATTTCTGTCAGAAGGGGTTGAAATTGGACTTATTGCAAGCATTTGAAATAAATAGAGCCATTAAATCTCCTAACTTTATTTGCGTTAATAAACAAACTAACTTTGAAAGCTTGCGATTTTTTTATTCAATTAGCTCCTGTGAATAGATAAATAATAATTAATATATTCTCCCTCTCTGTTCAGAAAAAAAATATTAATTTTCCTTTTATTAATACACGTATACAGAAGTTTCTTATCCTTCTTTGTTCTATTTTACATAAATTGTAGATATCTAAGTCTGACCTGTATCAACGTTTTAACATTTTGCATGTACTTAACATAGATGCCTCCTAGATGTATTGTTTTTAATATTATATTATTTCTATCAGTATCAAAATATCAATGTTTATCTCAATTTTAAGACTTTTTTTATGTGTTTTATATAGTTCTGATAGGCTTTTAGTACTTATTAAGATTAGAAGTTTATGATTTCTGTGTTTTTTTAGTATCTGATGATAGTTATTACAATAGCCGAAATGCATAATACATGGGTTTAAAGATGTTTTGCGTTTTATTATGGGGAGAACGACAACCTTCTTAATCTTTATAGTTCCACTCCTCTGCTAAGTATGGATGTCTACACTTTTATGAAATAAAGTCGTGTTCAAAATATATTATATATGTAGTCACATTAACGCAGTATCCCACTATTTTTTCTTAAAACCAACCATTTTAGGACTCATATTTATGTAGGCTTTTGGTGGGTATTTTTGAAAACAGAAAAAGAACTAAAAAGTCAATTAGAGCTATAGAAAAAATTTCCGACCGAAAACTAATTATTTTAACAAGTATGCCTCAAAAGTTCTAATATATGCTTTAAAATTTTATCTACCTATGATTACAGTAGCTAATAATTAATATCTTTTCTAAGTCTTTCATATATGTTTCTTAAGTCCTACATTAAAAAACCTTTTAAAAAATCATAGATAAGCACTGACATGTACAATCTATGGCATTTGTAGCTGCCGACCGAGTTCCTCACATAGCCTATCTAAGAACTTGGACTAGTAAACCAGTTTTATCTAGTAAAAATTATTAGGAACGGTAGCTTTTCATTGATGTTCTGACATCCTTTAATGTAAAAAATATGTAACAATTTTTAATGCTTCATTGCATTAATTTGAGATTTAGTTTGCTTAATGGCTGTTAAGAAAAGTCATTAATAAAGCTTTATCAGTTAGGACTGACTATATTAGAGACTAATAAAATTATTTATGCTATGATTGGTAATTTATAGGTAAACATAAATGCTTGCCGGATAGAAAAGCAATAAAGGTTTTAGAAAATATCCGTTAATAGCAACAATATATATCTTGTCAATCTTAATACGGATCTGAGATAAAATATCGTTCATAACGATGGTGGAAGAAAGATAACAGAAATCCTAAAGAAAAACCATCAATGCTCAATATGGTAACATCGGGAACTCCGTTTGATCCAAAAAAGGCGGTTCGCGGCGGAGGTTTGCAGAAATATCGTTCTTTTTGGTCATAGATCGGAATTTAAAGATCAATAAAAATATATTATTGCTTTTTAATTGGATGATCGATTTTAGATCTGGTCTTATTTGCGGTGGTGGACAAAGAGATTGAGATCTAAAAAAGTGAATTTATGAACATCGAGACTTTATACGATTTAGATAAACAAGAAGTTCATACGCAATAAAACGTATAGATTTTTTTTCAAGTCAGGTTGAAGTTTAAAAGATCTAAATGCGATTTCCTCAATTAAAATTATCTTTCCGAGTCAAACCGCACTAACTGGCTCGCCAGTCAAGATATGCATGGATAAGATGCACAAGCGCCCTATTTGAATAAAGGTCCAGTTACATAGTTCATTGGTATTCAAAACGAGATCCATGCCCACTGATGCCCTATTTTTCTTTAGTTTTTTTTTATATTTTTGTTTCTTGCTGGCTATAATGCGTGCGTGCAAATAGATTTTTACGTTGTCAAATGAATACAAATACTTAATTAGTTATATATTAGGTTTTGTAAGTAGGCGCTAATAGACATATCATCCATGTATTAATTTAGTTGAAAGTAATGTAGATGAATAACAACATCTATTGATATATACAGGGTGTCCGGAAATTACGTAGGATATCGGTGGGTGATTATACATGAAAAATTAATGCAACAAACTTTTTTCGAAAACTCAAAATTAAGGAAAATACAGGGTGTTAAAAATTTCTTTTTTTCTTATTTTTTTAATAAAAAGGTCTACTTAAACTTTTTAAGAAATGAGTTGCCCAACCTACTAGAAGATGTTCCTCTTCAAATAAGGCGTGAAATGTGACTGCTACAAGACGGCGCTCCACCTCATTTCGATGGAGCAGTGAAAGAACATTTACAGTGAAACCTCCCGATACGGACACCTCCAATAGACGGACAACTCCCTTGAGCGGAAATTTTTTTTGGTCATATGCTTTAACGGACACTCTCTCGGGCGGACGCGGACACCTAAAAGTGGTCCGAAGAACCGCTAAACCTTCTCTTGAGCGGACACAGAAAAAATTTAAACACGCAATCGGGGGTTGCATTGGCGCCAGAGCCTGGGTTTTCCCCGATACGACGGTACTCCTCGCATGGCGCCAGTTTGTCGGGATATTTTTGTGTTTTGACTGTTTTGTTAATGCATTTGGCTTTAGTTTATTGTCGTATCTTCTAGCGTTATTAGCGTAACAACCGATATGTCGTCGAAACGTAAAGTGATAACTCTTAAAGAAAAAGTTGACGTAATTGAGATTTTTAATAAAGACAAACTAAGCGTACGCGACTTAGTAAAATGGTTTGGAATAGGAAAAACACAGGCAGCTGAGATTATTAAAAATAAGGATGTTTTGTTAAGTAAGTTCCACTCAAATATAAATGTGAATGAAAAAAGAAGCTTCCTAAGAGAAGAGGGCAGAAATATTGACAGACAGTGCTATAAGTGGTTCAATAGAGCTCGAAGCAAAAAATATTCCATTATCAGGTAACATACTTCAATTACTGTATATTTTACATGTGCCTATTATCTTTTTAAGTTCAATTGTTAAAACGAAAGCCAAAGAAATCGCTGATGGTTTGGGGTATAGAACTTTCAGTGCATCAGAAGGTTGGCTGCAAAAGTTTCGTACCCGGCACAACAATCAGCCATCAGTGGGGAGGCCGCAAGTGTGAACTCTGCCGATGTCACGACATTTTGGGAGAAAGTACCATCTATAATTAAGAACTATGCTCCCAAAAACATCTATAATGCTAATGAGACTGGGCTATTTTTCCGAGCAGTGCTAAACAGGACTCTACATTTGAAGCGAGAAAGATGTATTGGAGATAAATTTTCAAAAGAGAGACTGACTATACTTTTTTGTGTAAATATGGAGGGACAAAAAGAAAAACCTCTAGTGATCGGAAAAACGGCCAAACCAAGGGCATTTAAAAATATTAATGTGAAAGAATTGCCAGTTACTTATAGGTGGAATAAAAAAGCTTGGATGACCGGTGAACTAATGGCCGAATGGTTAAATCAATTTGATAAAAAAATGATGCGTGAAAAACGAGAAATTTTATTATTTCTCGACAATGCATGTTGTCACCCAAAGGATGTAAGATTGAAAAATATTAAATTGATTTTTTTGCCTCCAAACTGCACTTTTATTATACAGCCTTTAGATCAGGGCATTATTAAGAGTTTTAAAACATTTTATAGGACAATCATTATTAAAAAACTTTTATTAGCCATAAATACTGCTGAATTAGCCAGAAAAATACACGTCCTAGATGCAATTTACTTTATAAACATTGCATGGGACCAAGTGACAAAGAAAACGGTTTAAAATTGCTTTATTAAGTCTGCCATTACACACTCTAATAGTTCAGAAAATAGAGCAGAAATACTGGAAATCTGGGAAAATGAAGACGACATTCCATTGTCACTTTTAGCTCAAATGTTGAGGAATAAGGATAATTTTGGAATGATAAACAATAATGATATCAACGAATTTTTTAATGTAGACAATGATTTAATATTGGAGCAAATTGATGACCTTCCTCTGGAGGTTTCGAATCAAGAGAAAGTAGTGGTATCATCCGATGAGTCAGAAGAGGAACACGTTGAGGAAGAAGAATTGATTACCTATCAACAGGCTTTTAATATGACGCAACAGTTAAAACGCTTCACTCAGGCTAGGGGTGACCTATCTGCTCTAGATTTACAATCTAAGCTTGATCTTCATTTCCAAGATACTTTGCTCAACAAAAAAAATCGACAAACGTCTTTATTAGAATATTTTAAACATAAACAATGATCTTAATTTGTACATGTGTTCCAAAATATTTACATATTATTTCTTAGAAAAATCTTTATATGTATGTATGTACTAGTTTAGTTTATTTTCGGTTTGTTATTTCATAAGTTTTTGTTTTGGTTTGTTTTTTAGGTTTATTTTTTTACATAATTATAATTATTTTGTAACCCTAATTACATACTTATTATCATTAAATAATTAATATTAAACTTGTTTAAAAAAATAACATGCTGTTTAATTTTGCTTCTGTGTGGACTTTTTCCCTTGGACGGACACCTCCGTTGAGCGGACACTTTTTGAAGGTCCCATGAGTGTCCGCTCAAGAGAGGTTTCACTGTATATCAAAATTTTTCAACAAAGATGGATTGGACGCGGCGGGTTTGAGCAATGGCCTCCCAGATCGCCAGATCTAAACGCTATGGATTTTTTCTTTTGGGGTTACCTAAAATCTCTCCTTTACAAGGTTCCTGTAAATAACCGTGAGAGCTGAGACAACGAATTATTGACAATTGTGAAATAATTAACAGAAGGAAGGCATATTCTATAGGATTCGTTGGAACTTCCAAAGATTAATTAATTTACGTATTGAAATGAAAGGGCAACATTACGAAAATTTTTTATGAAAGTATTACTTTAAAATTAAATTAGGTGTGTTATCGTAAGTAGTTATTTTATTTAACAAATTACCCTTTAACAATGTATGTTTTCAATGTTTGCTGTGTTAATTTTGAAAGTACGAATTTTTAATTATTAAAGGTACGGTTAATGTTTAAAGTTGTTTTTCTCGGAAACCGTTAATTCTACGATGATGCAACAAGCGCACCTTTTTAAAACATATTTTGATGCTCTTTACTAATTTGACATTCAAATTTATAAAAAGATTCAAACAAAAAATTCTAAGTCATTTTCCTAAGACAGCTTAAGCCTTTTGTCATTGATGACTAGAATCAAATTAATAGGGTTAATACAAAGATGCACTAGTAACATGCAAGCAAAACTTGGTAAAAATCAGCACACAAATATTTTTTTAACACCCTCTATCTTCCTTAATTTTGAGTTTTCGAAATAATTCGTATAAAAGTTTGTTGTATTAATTTTGCATGTAGAATCGCCCACCGAAATCTTGACGCGTAATTTCCGGACACTTTGTATAATATTTTGAAAAAACCTGCATTATCTATGCAAATGCTATAAAATACATATTAAAATTAAATAAAATTTTTAATAGGGAATAAGAATTAACATTTAAAAATACATAATTATGTATATTTGCTATAGAGCAATAATTTAATTATTTAGATTAGGAGAAATTTAGCCATAAAATATAGAATTTCTTGATGAGTTGGTTTTGATAGTTTAATTCTCATATGTGTTTTGTTTTCTGTATTTTATGCTGTAGGTTTTTCAAAAAATAAGTAAATTTAATATTTTGAGAAAAAACTATAGCTTTTATCAACATATTACCACTATCACTACTCTTAATTTGGGAATGCTTAAAATCCAATTTATACCATTAATATAAAAGATATTTTAGAGGCATTGCTAGTTATATCTATAATAAGATTACTTGCAGAATACAAATACTATTAATTTTAAGAATTTTCACATCTTCACTGTAGACCAAAAAAAATTAAATTTAAATTCTTAGTATTTTAAATCACTAATCAATTCGATTAGGTAATTTAAAAATACAGATAAATAATTACAAAGAACTTAGATAAATTTTTCTTGCCGTTTAAGAAGGTTTATTGTTAAAAAATAAATACTTATACTATATACTAAAAAAATATTAAATGATTTTTGTGCCCTTTTTTTCGTTTCCTTAAGCATAAATTATAGTATAGTCTATACCCATTTGGAAATAAAGAAATCCATTAAAAAATCGACGTCAAAGACATAAAGATTAAATAAAATTATTAATCTCCAATAAAAGCTCTGAAATTTTATTATTAATATAGAAAAAAATTAAGAAGAAACATATTTAGTGCGACGTAAGAATTGATTTAATGATTTAAAATTCAGTCATCAGAAAGCAAAAAATTGTTTAGAATTATAATAGTTTAATAGTAATTAGTGTTTTATTTCCATACAAAAATACATCCAATTTTCTGGTAGCCTGGAGATCAATTCAAAAATTCTTATATATTATGCCTCAATGAAAAATATTTATTTAAATATTATTTAGGAAAGTAAAATTACCATTCAAAAGATAAACGTAATTCTATTCAAGTGAAGTCCAAAATTAAATATTTATTTTAAATTTGTTTACACCGCATGATTAAAATTATAATACCTAAGGTTTGGATAACGAACTCGAGTGGTTTTCGGGGATAACCCTCGAATAAAAATAATAACAAAAATACAACCAAGCTGTAAGTAAATAAAGATTAAGTGACGTTATGTTTTAATACTGATACCACTTTACCTTGATCATGATTGATGATATTTGGAACTTGAATATTAAAGAATCCTGACAAAGCATCTTTGAGAAAGTATTAGATTATGCCAAAGTATTGGGCAATTTTTATGACGTGTTTAATTATTCCAAGGCATATGAGCCATAAATTTGAATCTCAGTTCAATAATGTATTCTAGTTCTTCATTTTTTGTTCAATTACGCTAGTAAAAATACTTAAAACATGTATCATTTTCAAATAAATATTTTTTTCAAAAATGCAATGAATAATTGTTACTCGAAATAAAATAATTCAAATCCACACGTGAAGGAATTAATCAGCTATTTACATCATTGATAATTTTCTAGTTATTAGTAAAATTTTAAAAATTTTCTACATTTTCCCTGCAGGCTCAATATCATTAAATGATTATGTTTTTATATCCTTTTTTAAGTCCCTTCAATTAGCATTTGAATAAATAATTTCCATATGAATACATTTTGGACGGTGCTTGTCATGGTAATCGTCGTCAAACATTGTATATTTAAGAGTACCATAATGTGACATAAAAGAGAAATTTTTTTGAAATTCTTTTTTTATGAAAAGTCTAGAGAAACTAAAAATAATTTATCAAAATTTCGGGATTTTTCAGAACCTTCAAAACTATTTAAAAATGTATAATTACAAGAATCCATTTTTCTCCTTTCTATGTATCTTATCCTATATAAAATTCACTATAAAATAAGATTCCTAAATGTAAAAAGCTTAGCATATTCTATAATTTTTATAACAGTATGTAATTTGTAGAGTATTTAAATCGAACATTCGAAACATGAAAAGAACAGCGGTACTTGAAAATATTCAATAGGCTCCTTTAAAACACCGTTAATTTGCTCATTCATTAAAATCAACTTTTGACAAATTACCACCGATAATGGTGCTTTATTATGTTTAATCATCTACGGATCACACAATTTTTCATAACAATAACATCTTTATTAGTACAAATGACTGTATAATTGATCCTGATTGAGAAGTGTATTTTATGCAATGGTTATTACGGAGCGGAATCTCGCGTATTACTGCATATACACATATGTATATAAATACATTTGTAATAGCTGAGATATTGCATGAAATAACGCATTTTTTTAAATATCTCATTTATTTCAGATAAGTAATTTAAAAGTTAATTTTATATTATTTAATTACTTTTTTTCAAGTTTCAATGAAGTTTATAATTTATTTTTTCAATTTTCTTCAGTTTTAACGCCGTTTTTAATAGAATCAAAAATACTTAATTATCAAGTAAACCTTTTAAAACGCATAATTTATAACTTTCATTAAGTAAGTTATTTAAACATAACCTCAACTTACGAGCGATCCGATAAGAAGGTGGTTAGCTGCATCAAGAAACCCGTTTTTAAAAATAATGAGCACCAAAAATCGCTAAAAGGCTTAATTCAATTTTTTTTTATCATTTTCACTTTGGAAAGTATCTTTTAAAAGCTATTTTGTATAATGAGGAATCTTCTGGTTTCAATTATTGTTATGCTTTTTTTTTTGCTGAAAACTTATATTTTGCGTTAAGGTATTTTATTTCAAGGTATTTTTTTTCATATGATAGTTCTTATTTATTTGTTTAAATAGTGTTTATAAAGATGTTAAGCGATCTAGAAGACTTTCCTAGAACACACATTATTGACCCAAAAAGCTCATATCGTTGGCTTAATTTTATAGAATTTTACGTCTTTCTATAGAGAGATAAGGAAATAAAAGTTTGAAAGATACATATCGTCAAACTTGAAGATGAAAGTTTTGCTTTGATCTAGTGATCCCAAAAGGTCCATATTGTTGAATTGCTGTTGCACATAGGAATCCTGATCGATTTTTACAGTCCACACGATAAATATTAGGTCTCATCGTAACTGCCTTTATTCTATTAAATTATTTTAAGAAATCGTTCAAAAAGAATCGTAGACTTCTTGGAAGCCAATAATATCATCAAAACCCTCATTTGGGTTTTACTTATCCAAAAATGCGAATTAAGCAATGTTTTGTTTAATGATTAAACAAGTAAATTTAAAGGGTGCATTTTGGAGTACCTACCTATCTAACAGAAATAGTTTTCATTAATGATTGTTCCTCAGAGTAAAATAAGTCGGTGTATCATTTATATTGATCTATATCATTTAAATTTTGTTTTAGCAGCCCTTTATTATTCAGGATAATAAATTCACTACTGCTAAAATGAACTGCTAAGCTGAAAAGATCACTAAAATGGATATACGTCTTCTAATAACCAAAAAGCATAAAAACCGCACTAAACAAATCTGCACTTTACGGCATATACATATGTCCATAACATATATATTTAAATCAACCCAACAAAGTTCCACTTACGATGGCCAGCGCACCGTAAAAGTCATCTACATGCACGCAGTAAAATAAGAATGGACGCTGTAAAACCCCGCAAATGATCTCGTATAGTATGTTTTTACGATATTTATAGCCGAAGAAAGTAGACCGAAGCAAATATTTAATAATCTTCCTTATAATAATTCATCTTTCTGAATGTGCCTCCCGAACCAACCCAAGCGATAAACCATGTATTGCGGTGTCGTGAACATTGTAAAAATTGACAGTCTCCATGTCTGTACGTCTACCGCGATGATGTATTGCCGATCGTAAATAGTTATAAATATATCGAGCACGAGATTTTTATATTACTAAATTAAAAGTTTATTGACATTATAGAATTTTTTCATGCTAGAATTTACATATGCTAATAGTATTTTTTGTATATTTCGTTTCTAGTTTGGTAACTTTTAAAAATGTGAATCATTAGCTACTTAAATAGGTTTTAATATCGATTATATAAAGGTTCTACCATAAAGTTTTCTTTATATTATTATACTTTTTAAAAGGAAACAATTAAATCAAAACGTTTAATCATAAAAATAGAATATTATTGTTCGGTTTCTATTTTCATATCCAGTCGATTAAATTTATTAAGATCTCGGTAATTATATCAGATACAGAAAACTTTTAGTCAAAACACCGTCAAAATTCTATTAAGTTATTCCGAAAAAACCAAAATGAAAAACAGTTTTCCTTACCTGATGTTTTCGGATTTATAAAAGACGTTTCGTTTTTTGGATATCATCATGAATCTTTATTTCTTATAGTCTACAGTCTTTTCAATTAGCTTTTTCATAATTATGATATGCATAATGATTGTCATCCACGGAGTTATTGAAAAATGGTTTTTTATTAATTTAGGAATATATTTTAAATAAAAAGTAAAAAAGAAATTTAATATTATAAAGGAGAAACGCTATTGCTAAAGGTTGCTATGTGTTTGTTAAACCTAATATTATTTTGCATTTTATAATTAACAATGAATTATTCATTGACTACTAGTAAGTTAATTAATACACGCATTTTATTTTAGGATCCTACTTGTAGACTTCAAAAAAATGCACTTAACTTAATACGAAGGTAATGAATGTTGTTACGGAGAATATTATTTTATTATTTATCAGGAAGTCACTTAAAATCAACAGTTCTATAAGATAAACTAATTTAAATTAAAAAATCTTAGATACTAATATGTTATGTATTTAATGTTAAATGTTACAAAAAACCTGTTTTATTAGAGAAAACATGTTGAAGTTTATTATTGACATTATGCAAATAAACCTATGGTGGAATATTTTTTACAACGTTATTAAAGATTTATTAATTTTATTTTAGTTTTATGTTCAACAAAACCTCTGTTTTCTGTCGTTCATTTTAATTTTAACTTTTTTACCTGAATTTCAAGTTTAGATTCTTCTGGCCAATTTATTTTTTGATTGTACACTTCCCAATGAACCCAATAAAAAACTACGGCTGTTAAATCCGAAGATCTAGCTGGCCATTCGATCATCTTCTTCTTCATAACAAATGTATACAGCCTAACAATATAATTTTACCTCTTTATAAAATCTAATCTTAGACGTAATTCAAATACTTAATTATTTAACACATAAAATAGTTTAAACTAATATCAAAAATAAATTTGAACTAAAAGATGTAATTGTCAGTTGATATTCACTACTTTCCTTGGCCTTGGAACTAACCAAATGATATTGCTATAACAAATTTTAACATGCAGATATTAAATATAAATGGAAGAACGAAACCTAAAAAACAAGCCATTTGTTATATATTGACGGCCAAAAATTGATAGCAAACAATGATGAAAACTCACAAAACAACTAGAATTATGCTAGATGACATACACATGTAATTTGGCCTTGAAAAGTATGCTAAAGCGAGTTTCGTCAAAAGGAAATTTCAAAGTAAAGAACACATCCAGATTAGTCAAGAAAACACCATTAAGTCATCAAAACAACAATATGTCAGTATTGACAAAAATTATGGAATCCAATAAAAGAAGATAAAGAATATACTTCAAATAAAGTACTGCGAAAGAATTATAACCACCCTAAAAATCCAGCTAAATGCAAAAAAAAATGTCATTACATCACTTGCTATACCCGTCATCCAGTATCGTTTTGAACATAATATTAAATAAAAAAGTTGATAGACAACAAAAAAATTACTGAATATCTAATATCTATCAAGAAAGAGTATAGGAAAAGGTTTAGTAAGCATATAGACCAGTCACACTATTTCTATTCAAGAATAGCAATATCTGAATCTAAAAAGCAAAGTATATTAGTATGCTATACAGACAGATTGAAAAGATTAATGCACCAAATCGAAGAGCTGAAGAGTTTCACCAATCCCAGTGAATTTGTACTTTCAAAATGGTAAAATCGTTTAAAGAAAAGCTAAAGAACAAAAAGAAACGAGAGCAAATGACCAGATGGAAAGAAAAAGAATTACTAGGACAAATAATAATAGGGGCTGAAAAACACATCATTAATACAGAACAATCATGGAAGTGGCTTACTAATCAAAAGTTAAAAGAAGCGACAGAAGCATTAATAACGGCATGTTAAGAGTCAAGCCATCGCACCTAACTTCATGAGAGCTTGAATTAAGAAAGCTAGCATTGGCCCTAGATGTAGAGTTTGCCGTAATTACAATGAAACTATTCGTCATGAAGTATAAGGATGGCTTATTCTTGTAAAAAACATGCAGATGGATCGTCTGCAAGAAATAAAAGATACAACTTGAAGGGAAATGGTACGAACATTGCCCAGCTCTAAAAATGTCTCAAAGCAAATAAGCTCTAATTTCTAAAAATACATTCAAAGTCATCCAAAAAGTCCCTGAAAAAAATAAGCCCTAGGTACTACAAAAATCTGTTGTATTGAGCACTGCACACATAGTGTGTAAAGTACTTTCAACCCACCTAACATGGAACCGCCCTAGGTGCACGAAGTGCACTTTTAATAATAATAAAACAAAATTATTTATACTTTATACAAAACTTATCGGAAAAGCTTATAGGCAAATGCAAGTACCAACATATGTATATTAAATTATTGAAATGGTAAGCAAACAGACTATAGAACTAAATAATTTAATAAAGCGTCCATAAGAAAGATAGTTTATGAAGATAACCAAAAAACAAGACTCGTATTATAAAACTCAAAGAACCATGCAATAGCCGACAAAAAAGAGGAATCGAAATTTTGCTTTTAGCTTAAGAATTTTCATATTTTTTGACACCATATTACAAATTGCCAAATTTAAACTTTTTACATATCCTATAGTTACCAAAATCCCAATAGTAGGTTCCGAATTTGTAACAGCTTATATATTCATCTTGAAAATATATTCATATGCTCATAAATGACAGCACTTTTACGTAAGTTCAAAACAATACAATTGTAATATTTTTCCCACACCTACCGATAAAGATAACTTCGTAGAATCTTACCACGCAAATTTTTCCCTTATCACTTGACCACAATAGACCAACAAACAAATAATATCAGTACTATTGCCAAATCCGCGATTAAGGTCTAGAAGCACCGTTCAGCATTCCCACGGTAAGGAGTACTGTTTTGGTACTGCCTACGCCTGTCGCTTTTTCTGTATGTCGCTTATCACCGGCAGCACAGATACAAAGTAATACTTTTGCGGTTTAGAATTTCCTGCATTTGGGATTTGGATCCTGATATATTTTGTTTTTGTTATTTTACGCACGGCCTATTTCGTATTATTATTTAACAGTCAGATATTATTATCAGCTACTCCTGATAAGTTTTAACCGATCCTAAGACGACAGGCTTACTGTATATTAGACATATTTAAAATTTTTACAAAGTAAATTACCAGTAACACTAGATGCAGTGATTCTAGATTAGAAATTTAGAACGTAGAAGATTTTGTTGCGAAAACTGAATTTGGTAGAAATATTTGAAAACTTATTTTAAGGTATTTTAAAATTTTTTATTTTCGCTCCTAGATTGATAAATAAATGAGTTGAGCATAAATTTATTCCTAGGTTTCAATGTTTTTCTAGCCCTAAATCACTAATAACGCAAAGCATCTGAAATTAAGCCATAACAACAAATTTTTTACGTACCAGTAATAGCAGCATATTCCTTAAAATATAAATAGGTTTGTATATTTCATATAACTGACCTCATTTCCTCAAAAGATATACCAAAGAAGAACATGGTTCAACTAAAATAATTTTTTATTACTTTTCTTTTAACCGATCTATTTGAGTTAAATTTTAACTGAATATCAGGAAACAAAAGCATGCTTTTGTATAAAAATTAAGCAGGTTTTTTTCGGCACATCTAATATAAGTACAAAAGTGCGATTTTTCTATATATTAGACCATAGAAAAATGTTTATAGAAATAAAACAAATTAATCATTAAAAAACCACATTGAAGGACTTCAAAGTAGAATTATAATTCTCAATCTTCAATTTAAGCAGATTTTCAAAATGACGTTAGTTAAACTTATAACGCATTATATCATTAAATATTTTCCATTCAAGACCTTTTTTGGTATCTAGGATAAATTGATATATTTTATAAAAATATATTTTATTAATAACTTTGGCAAAAATTAATACAGATACTAACTTCCCACAAAAATACATTAAAACATGAACATTACAGTACTAAAAAAATGTATTGCTTATGTCATTTAAGATGTCAGAATGGTGTACCAACAAACGTGAATACTATACAATATACAAATAAAACATTGTAGTACCTATTGATTTTGAGGCGAGGTACTCGATGCCATGTCATTCAAGTCATCCTCGATATGTACTTACATACGTCTGAAGCATATGGCGGTCGGAATGTTACGGCTGTCGACCAAAAAGGAAAAACAGTACGGCTTTTATTGTTTAGCATGATGAGAATTCAAATTAGTACAAGTGTTGAGAATTTTTGTTTATGTATAAATCAAGTAAGTTTTAAGAAATTATAAATATTGGTTATTGTTACTTCTACATATTAAAGTGGAGGATAATTTTGGATAACCTGTCAAATCAAGAATATACTTTTATTTACTTATATACAATACAAAAAAATCACTTTAGCTAAAGCAAATCTTCTGCAGAACATCCTATTACAATCACTGGAAAATATAGTAAAAATGCATAAAAATGCTTGATTTTTTAATCTATTCGGAATTTTAACAAATGCAATACAATTAGAGTGTTGATTATGTTGATTTTCTTGTTGATTATTTGTTGAAAAACCCCAGTCTTTTGGCCTTTAACCATACATCGGTATACAACATTTATCCAAGACTGGAAATCCGCATTCAAGGATTATGGTTTATCTGAGATCGCTTTAAAATACTAATTTAAAGCTATTTTAATTAAATTATTTAGCACCAGCTAGACTACATAAACGTTTGCTATTTGGGGCTAAAGATCTCGAATATAATATTATTTATTTGGTATTAGAAGCTTTTGAAGAAACTTAGATTCTGACTTATATTAATTTACTTTTTTCATGAAATACTTGATATATCTTCTAAAGATATTTCATATTTTATAGATTATTCTATAAAAAAAGTATCTCAAAACTACGTAACCTCGTAATACTCGAATATAAACTGCGCTTATTTAAGACCCATTACTATGCAAAGGTATCGAACTTACCTGTAGGTACCTTATTAGGTAAAATTGACTTTTCCAAGAAATCGTTTTTTAACCTTATTAAATATATAAAATATTGTACTTACCAGAAGGACATTCGCAAGTATAACTATGCTTATCACCTGGCCGACAAAGGCCGCCATTATCGCAAGGGCTTGGATCACATGGTATGTATTCGTTTTCACAATTCTGCCCGGTATATCCTTCACTGCAGGTACATCTAAAAATAACCATATAACCTTTAAGTGATTAAAGAATATACATTCTGAATAAGAAAAAAACTCATTGCCTAAATAAATATCCATGTTCCACGACTACCTACACGTCGATTGGAATAACAATGGCTCTAACATACGAAGAAATATTGTAGTAGTATATTACAAAAAGACTTTTTTTAAGCGCCAATTAAGGGGAACAATGCGGCACATACAACGGCACCAAATCGGCTGACTAACGACCCCACAGTCTGATTAAGTTTAGAGGCTCTGCCCATGGTAAATCAACGCTAAGACTGTGCAGGGCTGTTAAAGTACTATAATCGGCTTTGTTATGGTACCGCAAGACAAAGAAAATGTATTAGAAAGCCGTACCGAACTAATTGCAGTATGCCGGGTAAGGAGGTGCATTGTTGCATCACACACCCACCTTGCTTTACTTTGGTACTCGAGATATTGGTATTGCATCCTACGGTTTAGTATGTATAGCACTTTATATGGGAATCTCATCTTTGATTGAAAATAGATTTTCCATTTAAATTTTGTAAAAACTACATAAGGTCACGGTAATGTTTTATGATTTAGCACAAGCCTTTGATTGTGTGTCATATAGAATACTGCGCAAAAGCTAGAAGTTAATGATTTCAAGGGATATATGCAGAGATGGCTTAGATCTTATCTCACTAATGACAGGACCCAAAAAATTATTTTCGGTATCTTTTCCTTTGCCGAAGTGAGTTTCAGTGCCACAAAGTTCTCGCCAAGATTCGCTTCTGTTTCCGCTTTAGTTTATCACTAATAAGAAATGGTTTTGTGAAGCTTTTGCTGATGATACCGCTTTACTTTATTATGACATGGATAGACAAGTTCTTCTAGATAGGGTGAATGAGGACTTAATATAAAAAGTTGGTGTGATTCTCACTTTCCTTGACATGTCATTTTAAATACGGAACCAATTTAAACAGCAAATTTCAATACATTTTATGATTAGTTATATAAGATTAAAATTTTTTAAGCATGTCAAGTAGTTGTTTTAAGCTAGCAACAGAATGTTTTGCAATAAGCACAATTAAAACAAATTAAGCAAGGAATTAGCTACTTCCTTGTACTTTTTATGTTTTCCTAAATTTTCATTTAGGGTTACGGGTGTTTCACGGTAGCTACTTCACATTTCTTAATTATCCGACTTGTTGTTTACATATGAACTTCAAGATATACAGCAATGAACTCTTGCAAGCAACACTTCACTGCTGAATCAAAATTTAATGTTTTTTAAATCTTGAAATAATATGAAATTATGAGCGCATCATCATCAATGAATGCACTACCTATAAAATGCTCAAGAATGCCTAAGCCTTCTTAAAGAGCTAAAATTTAATTAAACTAGTAGTTTAGGATATACCTTTGCCACAAAATTTATCCAATAATGTTCCCCAAGAAGAGATATAATTTATTCAGTTATGGTTGTAATGATAAGGGGAAAATTGAGGAATTAAATAAAGTCATTTGACAGTTGTTTCCAGTAATTTAATAGAACTAACAAGAAGAAGAATAGGAAGACGAAGAAAAAGACAAAAAAAAAAGAAGACGAACTGCTAGTCTTGCAAGAGCCAAATGAGGTTAAGCTATTGTATATTGGGTTAAACTAGTGAGTATTACAGAACAGATAGTGAATTATGACCGGAATAACACAAAAAAAACATTTAATTAATTTCTGAGATAACTATGCGAAATATTAATAAAATACGTGTTATTATGCATATAAAGTAGCAGCGTGAGAAAATGACCGGCATACATTCAGTAAGTGAGAATAAGTACATATATTTAATGTATAGGGGTTGGCTCAAAAAAAAAGTACCGGAATAAGGGTTTTTAGTGGAATATTCAAAAGATATTCTAAGATTCGTCCAAGTCTAGTAGTCTGGCTGAAGAATTTCCATTTGCTATTAATTTTATAATTACCGTATTATAAAGGCAACATGACCCAAATTTTGGCCTGCAACTAAATAATTTCTATGATTACATTTCAGTAACTCTCATATGTATAGATATCCTGATATATGTATTTTTACGACTTCCTTTAAGCCTCTTAAATCTTCAATAATTTATCGCCATGTTTATAAAGTTTAATTTTTTTTATGATTTGTGGCTCGATTATCATGAGCTTGAGTAAACATAAATTAATTATTTTAATCTCTCTTTTTCTTAAATCTACCAGAAGACATTTTTCTCAAGTCATTCTTTCGTGCACCTGCTTTAATTTCCTCTTCAGTATTGAAATTCTTATCGCCGGTGGCTACAGTAGCGAACAAATAACACTTTTTGCTGTATAATTAATATAGTAGGTATTTTACTTTTTGTTGAAAGCGTCATCGAACAAAGAAAGTTTTATGGTTTTGCCTTAATAATAACGAATGCTGATTTGGACATATCACTTAAATTTAATACCTGTGGTTTACAAAAAGAAAATTATACATATAATAAACAAATAAATTTCTTATAAAATTTACGTGAATATTAAAAATTGGATATGTCGATTAGTAATTTCCTGTATTTATTTTTACACAATATTTGATCAATACAACTAGCTAAGGTAATTACTGGAAAGGATATGTGTTCTCGATGTTCAATGGTTATTTGTTTTCTAATCTTATGGAAAAGGAACAAATAAAGACAAAATCCAACAAATTGAATGTGGTCACGTAAAGATTTTATTTTAAGTATCATTATTTCTTTGTGTAAACTAATAAAACTTTTCTTCCCTTCAACCATTTAACAAATAGTTTTTTTAATTCTTCTCAACCTAATGAAATCTGCAATTGTTTATTGAGCACACGTACACTTAGAGACATACTCTTCGATCCCTGTAAGGCATCTGATACACCGTGTCGTAACACGTACTAACCGGATTTTTTGCGGCTGATTCTTACGTCCTTTACGGCAGCGCGTTTTCATAGAAATCCTTCTTAATTAAAGGCCAATTAAAACGGCCTTTATTTGGCCGTATTATCATTTAATCAAGGAAAGAATTGGAAAGGTATTATTTGCCTCTTAAATTTCACTTTATAAATACCAATTTTAAAGATACACAAGTTTGAAAAATATTAACTAATGCAAAAAAAGCAATGAGCATTATGTTAGAGTTCAGGATATAAATTAATTAGTGATTGAGCATATTTAAAAAAAATGGGGAGAAATTAAAAATATCTATTTATCTTAAATTGTTTTTCTCATTGGAATAATAGCGCCTAGAGGTCATCAGGATATTCAAAAAAACGCAATTAAGCAGTAAGTTATGTAAAAACGCGATAATCTGTAAAATAAAAATAAATAAAATCATTTTGTAACTTTAATGGCCCATTGGTTACAATAAGCTAAACTCAACTTTATTTATTAAAACACAATGCTAATCGTCGTTGGTTGCTCTCACATTCCAACGAACGTATTTTGCCTTGGAAATAAATTTAATAATTTATTGAAAAAATACAACAATACAATATATTATTTATGGTAACTCTTCAAGAGTATATATGACCCGAAGAAATTTGTTTTATTGACTGTATATATAAGTAAATACAGGTCTGCTAGTAAATTAAAGATTCAAGTGGCTCCGACAACCGTCTCGATACTCAAATATTTAGCTTCAAGTGCAGCACTTGTATTCAGATATGTCATTCGTCGAGTGTATAATGACTTTCAGGAATTTTCTACTTAAAATGAATGAGGTGTATGGCTCGGAATAATTATTATTATTGGTCTTGGCTTAAGAATAATACTAACAGATTTACATTTTAAATACATTTGTTGTATACTGGGAGAGTAAATTTAATTATCCTTTTTTAGTAGACACAATACAAAACATATAAATATAGAGATTCTTTTATAAAACGTTGTCGTTTGAGTGATTTTCAAAACCTACATGATTTTTAAGCATAACTTAAATGGTTCCAATTTTCATTTTCTAGTAAACATACAATTTTCGCTATTGTCTCTATAAATATACTAAACTTAAGTATTAGTTTAATATAGTAAATATTCTGATTCAACTTCTTAGAATAATTTTTATAAAAAGAATTATATAGGTCCGGTAATAATACCATGCATAGTCGACCCATCGCATTGTATTGTGTAAGCGACCATATAATAAAAACCGGAACTATTACGAAGACCCACATTGACCCCTGGGGGTCATCGAAATTGCGGCGACTGGTTCACAGAGGTGTATCAAGTCCCTAAGACGGCGAAACACGTTTTTTATTGTTTTCAAGGTATTTTTTCGGCCATGGTCCGGGCTATAGGATAAGTCCCATACCACGGTTTAATGGCATGGGAAATTATCTAGTAGAAAAAAGTAACTTGTTATGCTGCTTTAAAAAATTTAATCTAATAATGTTCTACGTTTTTTGGAACATATACTTTGTTCTCTTACTTTTGGGTTAACCATGACCAAACATGTATTTGTCTTTTATATATACGACAAATTCGGATTATAATAGCAATAGGTTTGAACTTTAGCTTGTAAAAAGTAACTCTCGTAGTGCTCTAGATTTCAAAAAAAAATCAATAGGTTAAAAATCGAATAAGGAAATAACGCAGCGTACACACGTCCTTTGTGTATTGTAAATAAAGTACCGATTGTACCGATCTGTATGGATGAATTCATTACGATTATAAATAGAGAAAACATTTGCAATATAAGCGACCTTTTTTTGTTTTTGCACTGCACGTGGAATTTATTTAGCTAGGAGTTAAAATTTTCTATGGGCGAAATAAATTATGTATGTAATTTCATAAAATATTGGTCATGGCCATTTAAGTTAAGCTTAAAAAGTATATAGGTTTCGAAATTGTGGGTTTACATTATATGAAGTTTAAAAATTACACCAGCATTATTTTAGGTATAACTTAAATATGTAATATCTACAATTGTTTTTAAAATATAAAAAACAAAATAATAATATTAAATGTTTAACATTTACACAAAATGGATTATAGTTGTTAGCGGTTTTTAAGATCAAATTTTCGTAATTTAAAAGTTGCAAATTTGTAAATTTATTCAGCTGGTAGTTAAAGATCTATGGACTTAATCATTTATATAATTATGAGGTGCACATAAGCTGTTCTACCCATAATCCATAGTGAATGGATATTATTGCTGTTCCTTTACCTATTAAACCATTAACTTTCATAAAATTAATTTAAGAAATTAGGAAAATATTAACCGTACCTACTTAAGTTGTGCCTAAAAGTAAAATAAATATTTAAATTTTAATGATGTAGGTGTAGATTTGTAAAATGAATTATTCACATACTCTTGATCTTTTAGTGTCATAAATAAAAGAGGAAAAAAAAATATTTTGACTTATGAGCCATAAATGATAAAAAAATCAACAACAAAGCTCATGCTTATCCTTAAGGTAATAAAATTCTTCAAGTAGATTTCCTAAAAGAACTTCATAAAAAATTTCAAAGACTTATTTATTTAATACGCCTTTTTTTCTTAATTACGGCCATCAAGATCAAAACCCCCTTGGTTCAATAAAATAAAAGTTAAAAGCTGCCTGGAGTCCATCGCTTGAGATCGCTTTTTGTGTTTGGACAAGCAATTAGCAATGTTCGGATTCTCAAACATAAAATACTGGTCAGACAGGTCTAAATATTTAAAGTTACTCTCCGGACAGGATGCGACATAGAGGATGCATCTTAACAATTTGTATAATATACTAAGATAACGTTTCATGCAGGTAGAACCGCTAAGCTTGATTTAAAAAAGGATTTAAACAAATATATGAAACTGGTTCTTTTTGTTAGACTATTCACTTATAAAGTTGCACTACTATTACTTAATAAATTACTTTTCTACTTAAAACTTATCTAGGTGGTCTAATCTTGTTCTCTCGTCCCCCGAATTCCGATAGATAACTCCCGGTTTTCCAAAGATACAAAATAAACCAGCTTGATAATATCGAAATGTATGGCCGTGTCACAGTATGGCGGAACACTCTGTATAGCTCGAGAGAGATGCAATCATTTGAATAGGTACTAAGTACAAATGATAAAATGTTAGGTCATAAATTTTACTGAAAATGTACTAGAGCTTTTGCATTCGATCCGTTCTAGCAATGGGATACGATACTAAAAAGGCGAGGTCGCCTTATCCCTTTTTATGTAGGGATTAAAAGAATACTTGGCAGTAAAGCTGAGATATCTTTTTAAATTAAGTCTACGAAAAATAAGAGTTAAATCTATAACTCGATTATAGTTAATCTGCTCTTTAATAATTTCTTTTAATTAGGATAACTTTTTACTTTAATATTTACTTAGTTCTAAAATATGTTTAAAATATTATCTTAACCCTTAGATCTTTCCAGAAAATTGAATCCTACATTTAAGTAATAGTTGAATCCATCAAGAACTACCCTGTATTTGTGATGTAGACCGGAAATTTTAAATTAAAAATAAATGTATAAATAATATGCTTAAAAAATTAAAGACTACATGTGTAATAATAAAAGATTTTAAATATACTATAGTACATACCGTACTATAAATGTACCGGAATTACTAAGTAAGAAATGAAACCCGCATTATCATTTTAAGCATAACTTAAATGGCTATGCTCCCCATCTTTCGATTTTCTTTTAAAATAGTTAATATCTTAGCTATTTGTTTTTACAATAAAATAATAAGCTTTTATAAAATTATTTCAACTTTTAAGTTATCAAAATGCATCTTTTTCAGGAATTAACCTTTTAGAATTTATTTGTTGCTATTTGTCTTTAAGATTCTTTATTACTGGATTTTTGCTTGTGTAATAGCTATATTTTTTTCCAGTTTTTTATATTTGAATATTAGGTCTACTTTTTTATTTATAATTATTTTACTTACCCAAAACACTACACCAGCTAGATTAAACATTGATTTCAATACAAAGAGAAGTTGAAAACTGTATAGGAAAAATAAACGATAATATTTATATAATAAAAATATTTCATGTAACAAAATGAAATGGAATATAATAGCAAAGTATATAGATTTCAACTTTGTTAATTTTCAATTTTTTTGTTAGACTGTGATAATAGTTTCTCTATAACAATTTAATAAGTATACTGAAGGTATATAAAATATACATGCCAATAAAAAAATATTTAAATAGAAATAAGAACATACCCACCCACATTAATAAACGTATATTTAGCATAGTAACCTGACAAGTAGCAGTAACATTAATTATTTAAATATAACAATTATTATCATTATAACAAACAAAAAGCATTTTCCGCTAGATTATTTTTCTATCATATGAAGCAATAAAACCGCCATTCAAATCCATTGATTAATGGGGTTTGTCACTCTACTTGTAACGATTTCTTTCGCTAGATCCGGGATTATTATATAAAAAATTAACGGCCTTGCCCAAGGCTACCAGTGCACTCCAACAAAAATGGCGGTATGGCTTTTTTAATTTATAATGATTGCATGTATGTAAATTGCAATTATTACGTTCTTGTATATTAATGTCAGAGCTATATTGATGTATATTGAGACTGGTTAAAATAATAGGTTTCTTACATACGAATAAATAAAAAGAGACCATATGCATTTTGGTTATTCATAGAAATAATAAAAAAGTGAAACTTTTTAATTAAAAACTAAGATCATCCTCATTTTTAAATATTGGTATTTTAACTTCCAAAAGCAAAATAAACTGTAGCCCCAAATTGATATAAACAAATAAACAATTTTCATGAGAAAAATTCTCAAAACTTTCCAGCCTACTGATAACGGAAACCAGAAAAATAAACTTGTCACTAACGTGTAACAAGTGTAGTTGCATGGAACATTCGTATGCTAGACAAAGACATACCGCAGCGTGGTGAATGTAATGTCTTTTTTTGTGAACGACGATGTTTAAGGCAATTTAAATGAGTTTTTACAGGACTGCGTTGTAAATGAGTCCATGTGAATTGTGCTCATTGGGACTCTCAGTGAAACGGACCAGTATCTACACAATTTAGAAAATGTTACCGCACAAGAAGTTAGTAATACCTTGTTTAGAGGTCTTTATCTTTCATGTAACACCATTTATGCATTTGCTAAATATTGCACTTTTATTAGAAGCATTTTGGTAGTTGCCGACATTTTTTATTATAAGTAATGTAATAACTTACAATTCTTATGTAGTTCTTAATTTGAAAATCTTATATTATATTTTTTTAAATTATTATGAAAAAACATAAACTCACTTACTATTATAATACTTTTTTTGTTTAAATCATACATTAACTAGAAATAAGGATCTTTGAAGTTTTCCAGATTTCCAGCCACAGGTCACGAATTCTTCAGAGCATATGTTAAAGGTATTTAATAGGATTAAGATCTGAATGATGTTGTGGTCATTCTATCTAGGGAATGTTGGTAGTATGTAAAAACTCTCTGACTCTCCGGCTTCTACGACCTGCTACGAGATGTACTTGGTGCCCATTATATATTCTTCTGAGACAAAACTATGCCTTAAATTTTAGAAATACTTGACAAATCCCGGAATGTCATCATACTCTCTAAGTCTTCTTCCAGCAGAAGGTCTTATTTAATTTTTTTAGCGGTTCATTTACTTAAGTTTACTACTCCTGTTTTAATTCATTACTTAATAAATTGTCATTTCTTAGTGACAAATTAATAATAGCTTTTACTGTTTGGCTTTCTATATAGGAAATTGTTTTTAATTAATCCTTGCCAATTATTATCTTAAAAATATTTTTTTCTATTTAAATGTACTGCTGGGAAATTCCTTATATAGAATGTATTCCTCTATAACGTTAAACTTTACTTTATAAATTCCTTCTTCAAAACCTATTTAGAAAATATAAAACAACAGCAAACATGGCGTGGAGTTAAGATATCAATGACCTCTCTAGAAGCTGCGAAAATTAATATTGCGCATTAAAAACTCATTAGTAGCGGAGTGAATTAATCTAGCATACTTATGATGGGCTCATCTTTCGGATAATCATTCTATTTTGTTAAATTTAATTATCTAAATTACGCAAGTCAATTTTGAACACGTCGTGTATCAAAATTTCATGATATATATTTAAACTCTTTTGAAGAGATTTACTTGCATAACCACCTGCGGCAACATTAGAGTTTTTTCAAATTAAAAACCATAAGCATTAATCAAATGTTTACTAAGCTTAATTAAACTTTAGTATATGGGTTTGCTCTATAGTTGATTATATGAATTTCAATTAAAATTAATTATAATCATAAAGTCGACATGTTATCGCTAATATATTTAGGGATTAATAGCCCCGGTCTATTGGTAATTTAAATAAAGTCTGTCTATCTATAAAATCTATATATTTATTTGAATTTTCCAAAAAATTCTTTTAAATACTTTATATGCTCGCTCTTGCAACTTAGACATGCTTTAACAAATAAGAAAAATCACATTTAAATGCATTAGGCAATTTTCGTAGTATCAGGGCACTTACAGTCCATATCCGTGAAATAAACCCAATGTTTATTTCCAATATTAGACACAGAAGGCTATGAGAAAATATTGACTAACACTGTAAGGCATCCTGCCTTATTTGAAATTCTAATTCACCTTTATTCATTGTTCAAACTTAAAACCTGAAGTCTGAGTATTTTTTTTTCTTCTGTTTTGTTTCGATATTTGCGTTCGGATGCAGAAGTTCAATGATTTTGCTTTATGGTCATTGCATTTCTGTATTACAGTATGTACTTTTTTTGTGAATATTTATTGATGCTACATTAAAATCTTATTGGGTTACTTAGTTTTTCTCAAGCAATACAATACTGTTTTGTCGTCACAAAAAAAACAATTTCTTATAGCACACTCTAGTTTCCAAAGATCACCTAACGGATATTACGCTATTCATTAATAAGATAAATATATATTATAATGTAATGCGTGTAAGACGAGAAACAATAAGCTTGTTAACGGCCGTTCATGTAATTATAACAAAAAAAAAATTTCCCATGCTTAAGATTATATTATAACTTTTTTACACTGCTTTATGATTTTGTTTAAGACTCATACGGTACACGCAATCACGGTTTGTATAATGTTTGGATTATCGTCAGGGAACTTGCTGAATTATTTAGGTGTGTACATTTCTCTTTGAAAGATCTATTGCAACTATTAGGATTTTTGAATTATGAGCTAGTAATGTTAGTAACAAATTTTTGTCATTTAACTATATAATCCACAAAACTTTTATTAAAGCATAGCTTAAATGGAAACGTTATTCTATAATACTATAACTGATTTAAATTTATTTTGCTTTGACTATAAGGAGCTTCAAAAAAATGGTAAATATATAGCTCATATTACAAATATTTAATGTATCTTTTTTCATGCATTCAATTCATTTTACGTAAAGATAATACATAAACAAATTGACAAGAAAGGCAAAGGTAATATAATAATATAACTACGCTCAATAACAAATAGTAGCAAAGGCTTAAAGTATTAATTTTCCAAAAACACCTATGACAAACTATCACGGAAACTTTACTAATACGTTATATGGTACCAAGCAGAAGCCCAAGCTGCTAATATCTAGAAATTGGTTATTATCAAGAACTACTACGTCTAGTGATCACTCGAGTGTTAGAGATCAGATCAAGCACCACTTAATATCCCTTAATGGCTGTTACACTGTTTACTCTGGATTAAGAAGAAGGTTTCAACTAAGGTCTTGGTTGCGGAAAACAATATATTAACTTGCAATAACAAGTTATAAGTTAAAATGAAAATAATAGAGTCTTTTTTAATCCTTCTCTAATAAATACACCATATATAATCGCCGCTCATATAACTGGAAATCTCTTGCTGACGTAATGAACATAGAGTTATTAATATATCATCAGATCAAAAACATATTAATTAATACAACATTTCAAAATATCCCTGTATATTAAGGATACAGAGAGTTAAACAAAATTATTCGTAGGAAATGCAGAGAAGCAAAAGAACATTGGTTGGCAAAGAGATGCTGCGAAATCGAAAAATTACAACAAAAACACGTCCAACATTACATACATAAAATGACAGGCAGTAATCGCAAAAAAGCAGTGGAATACTGAAATACGCTAACAACTTAATACTCGTGGCACCTGACAAAAAATTTAAATGCTAGGAAGAATATGTTGATGAACGACCAAAACAACTCCTCCAAGTAAGTGAGATCAATGTGACGGCCCTAACATTACTAAAAAAAAGAAATAAACCATCTATAACATCCTAATACACAAAATGGAGCTGTGAGGCTTGATGAGGTATATGCTGGAACCTTAAGACTTTTAATCCACGAAGACGGTATAGGGTTAAGCCGCAACAGATCTATTCAAAGACATCTATAGAACGGGAAAGATGATTACCGCATAATAAACTTAATGTCTCATGTACTAAAAACGTTTCTGAGAGTTATACATACCCGTATATTTAAGAAATGCGAACAGCAATTTGACGATACTCAATTCGGCTTCAGAAACGGATTTGGGTCGTGCGAGGCTCTTTTCTCACTTAGCTTAGTTGCACAGAGAGCACGCGACTAGAAACGTAGAAATATACGCTTGCTTTATAGGCTACCGTAAAGCCTTTGACAGCGTGCTACACCAAAAACTAGAAGAAATCAGACTCAGAGAAACAGGCGTAGACGAAGGCAACTTATGAATTATTACGGATTTCTATTGACACCAGACAGCTCAAGTAAGGATAGAGAACAACGTGTCAGACGAGCCATAAGAAAAGGAGTATGACAAGAATGCATAGTATCCCCGCTGCTCTATAATCTGTGTAAGGAAAATATTTTTGCGGAATCTCTTAAAAACACTAGAAATAAACAATATAAGATATGCCGACGATACAGTGGTTACTGCCAGCAACCTTCCTGAACTCCAGCAACTTGTAGACGTGATTGTTAAGTATAGCGAGGCCTACATATATACATCCCCAAAACAAAACTTGTGGTTTTCTCGAAAGTGCAAACACAAGCTGCCCTCCAAATACACATCAAAATCGTTGAACAAATATCATCCTTTAGATATCTAGAGGCACTTATGAATAATAGTTACAATTCGACGAGGAAAATGCCATCAAGAAGTGGGAAAGCATGGAGAACTTCTTTATCAGGCGTGATCCAAACCCAAGCCTTATACTATGGTATAGGTCTTCATTTTTATTAGAATGCAGATGAACAAGCAGCTAATGCTAACACCAAAGAGCGCCTTAAACTAAGATATTGAATACTTCGGTTGATTGAGTGAAAATTTCAATGGAAAAGGTCAATAGGGAGAAGATAGAACTCACGGATCAAGGATCTACGTTTATGGCTCAGCAAATTATCATCCGAAATTTTCGGACCAACTGTTTCACTAGTAATTCGATCACCAACCTTCGAAGAGCGCAATGAGAAGAACAACTTTCGGAATAAAATAGAGGTGTGTGTAAGATATCAAAAAGTTTTCTACGGAATGAAATTATTAATATCAAACTTTCAAGTATTTATTATTTTTTAGGGAGTAAATACTATGAAAGCATCAGATAGCATATAGAATTTGCATCTAAATCGTTTTACAAAAATTAGCAATATGCAAGAAAGGTAGAATAAAAGAAGCATCTGAAAAATACGGTACAATAAGTGACTGATACTTAAAAGTCATCAAAGAACTGAATTCTGATAGAGTTTTGCTGACCAAAGAAAAATAAGAAATAATGAAAATTACCCTGTCCAAATTTATGCAAAAGAGAAAAAAATCAAAGGGTTATATATTAGACAAGTTCTACTTACGTGTAGCTCCCGTGGGTGTTATGGCACTTTCCATGCTTACAAGGCTTATGTTTGCACTCGTCTTTGTCTTCCTTGCAACTTGCACCGGTAAACCCCGGCGCGCATGTGCATTGATACGAGTCGCCCACACTCACACATTCGGCACCGTTTCGACACGGTTGCGATGCGCAATGGTCTTGCTTTTCACAGTGTTCACCTAAAATTAAAAAAAAACATAAAAATTATTTTAACAAGACAACACCAATTACTAAATACCAAGACCGCCAAAGCTCTTCGACTATATTAAACTCGAATTAAGCGCGACGGTCTTTCTTTATTGACTTGTACATCTTATATTTTTCACGCTTTAAAAGAGGTGTTCGTAATGGCTGCCACCTATCACAAAGATAACGCATAAAAGGTTGACGTGCCATGCAAATTTTAAACCACTACCTCTTGGTTCGCTTATTAATTTGGGATACTACAGGTAGCCAGATTTAACCAATATTTTAAAATTTAAATGAAATATAAATTTATGCAAAGTGTTAAATTTTAGCTTAACATGCTAATAAACAAGGCGGATGATCTGGTTATTTAAATATTATTTATTGTAAAAAAATATATATAAATGAAAAGCTATATAAATAAATTAACGTTTTTTTGCTGGCTGTTTTTTGGCTTAAGATTTAGCAATAAAAATAATTTAGTGGTGTCTCAAGTACAGATTAAAAAAAATGGTCTGTATTTAAATTTTTAATTCCATTAAATTTATATTTAAGCATAACTTAAATGTGCACCATGCCTAATTTTGGTAACACTGCGATAGAACTTAGCGGCGCAAAATTTCGTATCTAATAAAATTGTCGGCCCTTAGGAAAATCAAATAAAAATAAAAAGAGAAAGGAATGGATGACAGAGGAAAATCTGAAACTCATGATAAAGAGAAGGACCTTGAAGAAGAAAGTGTAGAATGTGTAAAGTAAAGGAATTATATCCGTACGAGAGATGCCGAGAAATTGAGCTAATGCAGCAACAACATGATTTGTTTAACGTGCACAAGAAGGTAAAAGCTGACAGGAATAGAAAGAAAAAAGCAGGTGGGAATCCTTAGAAATGCAAATAATAAGATCATAAATAGGATCGAAGAATTAAAAAGATGGAAAAACTACGTAAAGGAACTTTTCGATGATGACCGGCCGGAGTCTTCTACGGAGGTGGATGATGACAGTGATGCTATAAAAAATGAGAAAAACAAGCAGGATCAGATAAAGTACGTGCAGATGTGCTTAAAACTATCACAAATCAAGGAGGCAAAGACCTAGAGCTTATAGTTGATTTATTTAACATTATCTACAGTGCAGGAAAAATCTCTTCCGAATTGCTCAAGTCTACCTTCGTGACGATTCCAAAAAAGCCAAACTGCTCTCAGGATGATGACTACCGCATAATTAGTCTGATGTCTTACGTACTTAAACTATATCCAAGAATATTCCATACACGTATTTATAAGAGATTCGGAGATTTTACAGATTTTAGAGTGGACTTGGTATTTAGGACGTTTTTTCCCTGAACGTCAAGCCAGGAAAATATTCACCAGAATAAAGCAACTCTTCACCAGTGTTAATTTCATCTTGGAAAAAAGCTATAAAGGTTATTATATATTAATAAAGAGAGAAAAACAAGATACAGAGGCTACTCTTCATGAAATGGAAAATACGAACTACTGAGGCTGATAATTAAAGAAAAGATTCAAGGAAGAAGATCTGTTAAGAGACGTCAGAAGGTTGAAACTGGTTGAAAGACGTTAGAAGATAAGCAAGAATAAGTGCTATTAATAGCGTGTATTGGCAAACTCAGTCGAATTGAGGAAAAACATTTATCCTCAATTGTTTGTTCATGAACAGATGTTAAAAGAAGAACTTCAGAATCTGCATCTTCTCAAAGAAAAAATACGTTTAAATACTGCTTTACAATAAACGAGATAGAACAAAATCTTAGTATGTAAATGCTTTTTTTTTTAAAACAGTTGGTTATCACCAAATATATGAAAGGCCAATTCAAGCATTTGTTTCAATCGTCGAGTCTTATTTGCCTTAAAAAAGACAGACGTGTAAAAAAAAATAAAAAATAGAGCCTTGTCCTTACTTGATATTACTGCTTTACTGAATTATTGATATTACTGCATTATTGCAACAATTTGTGCACTTTTTAAAAGTTTGTAATCCTTTGTGGTTAATACGGTCATTAATATAAATACTGCAGATGCTGTGGTCTTCCTAAAGACGGCAGTATACTTTTCCCTCTCTATACCCAAACGCCACTAAATACATTACAAACTAACAGATAAAATGTAATTTTCCTGTCCTGCGTTTTTCTATTTCGTCTACTAAACCTAGTAGTAGAATATGCAAAGGTTATAACGTGTCAGGTCATATTTTAAGAACAAACCTACATATACAAGATTGCTATCATTCTAACCGTTAAATCCATTAAAATAATTTGACATTTTTATAGGGAAATTATTATAGTAGTAACAAACCGCAAGTTGTCTTAAAAGCTAAAACGAGTAGGCTGTAGTAGTAGTTAAACTTTTAAAACTTATAAAGGCAATTTTATAGGGAAATTACTAATAAGGAAGTCAAATAAACTACACCCGGTACATGAAAATCTGTACTCGTAACACGGTAGTAGTGCATATATTTTATGGTAGCCAGATACCATAAGAGTGGTTTTTTTTATATGGGTGCAGTAAGTCTGTCCACTCCAATAAATGAATTGGCCTAATGGACATTTATTTAGTATTATTTTAAAGTAGATATAATAAAACTAGCCTCAAAAAATATTCTAGATTTAGTTTAAGCCAATGAGTGAAGTTCCCAATAAATAATCTGAGCTTATTTGGTATCGTCCCAAGAAGAAAAACTGCCATCAACGTAATATACCAGTTCCAGTACGCGAACAAGTTACCTCTAAAGGCGTGGTGCTTATACAGGGCGTTTACACTTTCACACGGACACTATATTGCAAAACATTTAAATTAAAACAAACTGGAAATGCATAATAAAAGTAATGAACTACTTTTATTACTTTTTAGAGCTATAAAACAGGAACTGGTTATTTTAGTCATTAGAATTATCATTTAGAAGGTTTATGATGATTTTAGACTTATCTTTATAGATTGAGATTAGGTCATTAAGGTGGTTTTTAATGTTTTATGTGATGTTTTTGGACCACCTCAAGCCATCGGAGTTTAAGATTTCTCTACCTGATTTTACTACGTTTATGGTTTTTCGGTATTAAGTATGTCCTAGTATGAAAAGTGGCATAAGTCACTCTTTTTATGAATCGAGTAGGTACGTCATCCTTCTCCATATTCGAATTCATAAAATAAAAAAGTGTGTATGTCATAACTCTTGCTACAGGCTGATAGATAACGGCAGAAGTCTAGTTGTCAACCAAAACCCTTACTACAATAGAAGATAAGGTTAATTCAGTTAAGTTTAACATCATTGTGTATTTTTATCGCGGCTTATAAAAAAAAAAAAGCTAACCTCAAAATAATAATTAATACCTATACTCTACCTAAATCCATGTATGTATTTTTTTTACTAATATAATTGGTAATTTTGTTTAAAAGGATGTAGATCATATTAAGTAACTAATAAACGTATGTGACTTTGTCTATTTAAAGATTTCCAATATTTTGGTTAAAAACTTTTGGGACATTTTAGATGTTGATTTTTTAACACGTTTCTAGGCATTTTCTAGGCATGGTACATAAAAAAAAAACCTCAAAGATATCTTGCACTTATTTTAAATTACAATAATTATACTGTAGTATATTCTTAGTTTTAGGTTACAATGATAAGTACAATTTAAAAAAAAATCCTAAATACGGAAATACAAGATTTTCTAATAAATTAATAATTGTTATATTAAAAATTCCATATTCAAATACTATGAATTGATTTTTCATTACTTTCAGTTTTTTGGGCTTTATGATTTGAGCTTTTGTCCGCCACCATTTGCTTTTTTATTTATTTTTAAATATATAATTGAATAAAATCCTGATGATATTCCAGATGCTGAATTTCATTAGGAGCTCCAACAATCCAGAACAGGCAGAAAACTACAGAGATACAAAAAACGGCTTCAGTACTAAGGATCTGGAAACGAGAGAAAAAGTGGACAAGTAGTTGCTGAAAAAAACCTTTTCAAACAATAATTGCTTATTTAATAGATGCTTTGAAAAAATTACAAGGGAAAGGAGAAAAAAGATTTTTAATAATTTTAAAATTTAAAATCCTTTACTGCACAAAACGCTTTCATCTGTGAATTAATAAAACAAAAAAACCTAAAGTAAAACGACCTAGGAATTAGTCACGACCTGGAAAGGCATTGTCTAATCAATTTTTAATGTAAAATCAAAGTAAACGTATTCAAGTATCTAAAATATACTTTATTGAAACATTTGAAATATCGGATAGCCAAATGTCTAGGCCTATTAGCAAGATCAATAGCCTACTTTAGATAATCGAGGATGTGGTGTGCCAGCTAATAAAATATTTATAGAACAAATGAACTGTGTTCAAAGATTTATTAAAAATGTTCTATCGTATCAATCTCATTACACAACGACTAAGAATCCCAACCGAAGGTACCTCTTTTCTGACTATAATGTTACTATGATATACAACTTATACAAAGAGCAATATCAGGAACAAATTGTCATCCTTGTTTCTACCCTACGTATTTACGACATCTGTTGCACTTTATAAACTCAATATGTATAATATTTACAACTATATATTTACAACTTGGGCTGCCATAAACTATCAATTAGATTAGGATTCATGTAAGGCTAGAATGAAACGACAGCTTCAAGAGGTCTCAGGAAATCAGTATGTGCATCTAAGGCAAAACACATTATTCTATATAATAATAGGTGCCCAGACCAAAATTGCTACTAGCCTTTGAACATTTTGCCTTGGCCCTTTTCAAGTTTATTCAAAGTGACAACAACTGCACTGAAATAATTGATCACAAGTGTATGGTACGCGGACCTTCGTACTTACTAAATGATGCAGATTTCGGTTCTATGGAAACTTACTCTAAAGGTAAGCAAATTTATGTACCTAAAGACTGGTCTTCAGTCGTTGTTTAGTTTAGAAAAAAAAAAGCTTTTCACTTCACAAAAATCGGATGAGAAGACTTCAAGACCTATCTGATCTAAATAACAGCAAATATCGTAGCTAAAATTTGGTGACATTTTCAATGTTATATCAAAAAAATACTAAAGATGTTTAACCTTCTCAGAAATTAATATAATTCCCAGCAGGAAAAAGGAAAGGCTAAATTATTAAAAAATATTCTTCTCTTTATAAATTAGACTGCTTCTACACTGCACCTCGCTCTGTCACTTTAGCTAAGTAAAAAGATAACGATTTGCTATCCTATATTTCTCCAGTCTTGCACAACTATTTTACGAATTTTCCATCCAACCATCAATAAAATAGACCAAGCTGGACCACTTTCAGACTTGGAAGAGCTGTTCCTGAAAACTATGTAAAGAATCTTTCCAAATTTAAATAATCATGTACTCTATATACTTAAATACTTAACCTTATATCTAAGATACTCTATATTTTTGTAATACTAACAGCTTTTCATTAAAACGCGTGTTTTCTATCAAAAAATTATAAAACATATACGGCTTTCATTACTCATAGTTCTTAGTAATATATGCAACATTTAACTTACCAGCATAACCTGGCGCACACGAGCATTGGTAACTCTCCAAGGATCTCAACGAACAAGTTCCTCCATTTAAACAAGGTTTTTTATCACAGCTGTTGGCCACGTGAATTTCGCATAGGGACGCACTAAACCCCAAGGGACAGAGACATTCAAACCCCGGAACTCCACCGGACCCAATACGGACTTGACACGTTCCTCCATTTTGACAGCGGGGACCGGGACCCTTGCCTGTATGGCAGGGGTTTAGGAACTGGCAGTAGTCTCCGACATATTTAGAGGTACAACTGTAACAAAAAAGAAAATATTAAAAATGTATACTCAAGTATATGTATATGCAAATGTATTCTAGGTGTAGTGTAGATATTAAGACAAATGTAATTAAATTTAAAATTACCTGTAAGATACTGTAAATTATGTCAGTAATATATATTCATTAAAAAAAAGTATAAGAGGTAAAAAGTCTCTTTTAATAGAATGATGCTAGAACCTTAGAGCACAATTCATTATTAGTTAATAAAATATCATAAGATGAATTTTAAAATATACTTTAGAGAATAAGATGCAAAGTGGATCGATATTTATTACAAATTTAAAAATAAGATTAGACTAACTCTATTTAAATGCATAACTTAATTGAATATGACATTCATTAAAAAAATGTTACTAGTCTAGTCCTAATTCATCATTATCATATAATACCTAACAAAGAAAAGAAATATTTGTATTAGGCTGCTAAAATGTATAATTTAATATATTCAACATTATAAAACCTGCTATGTTCCAAAGAAACAGCACTTTTTCAAAATTATAGAAATATTTCATGATTGTAAAATCCATGAATTTTTTTCATTACACTTGTTGCGCCAATTTAAACAGTCTTAAAGAATATCAAATGGTGGTTTTATTTTATCGACTTTGTATGTTTCAGGAGATTGATGAACGTGTTCGAAAAAGAAAACGTCGCACGGTGCCAAATTAGACAAATATGGTAAGAGATTAGTTATTAGAATTAAATTTTAAGTCAAGAAATTTAACACAAATACATTATTATATTATTAGATTATACAGTACAACAAATGCAAAACCGCTTTGCAATATTAGACGAGTATGATAAGGTAAGAGCTTCAAAATGCCAATATATAATATTGCAGTATTAGATTGGCTTAGTGAAATGAACTCCTAATAACAATGCCCCAGAAGTAATCAAATCAATATTGTCTTCACTTGTCACATGTTCAAACGTGATGTTCTGGGATTTGATTCATCTGGTGCCTTGCACTTGCCACTCTGACGCTTGGTTTCTAGATCATATTGAAAATACCATGTTTCGTCACCAGTATATGATTAAAAGAGTTTCGGTCTTTGTTAATCTCCTTAAGAATGACTAAAAATTTAAGGCAATTTCTGATTATCAATCAACTTGTGTATGTACCAGCACCACTAAAAGCGGCTATTTTAAAAAAAGTCCTGTGCACTTTGAAATACACCTCGTATCATAGAATTGTTTTAATAACCATATCTGAAATATCACTATGTAATATATGTACTACAATATGTTCTATGAGCCAAAGTCTAAATTTATAGGCAGCTTTTATTTTAATATTAAAAACCACATTTCATTCCAATCATTCATTATTCTCATTAATGATAACAATAATATTAATATTATTATTATTAATAGTATTCCAAATATAAACCTGAAAATTGAAGGTGAGTAAGTCATTGAATTCAGATAAAGCAATTTTTTTCAACGTGCCAATATATAAATATCATAAGAAATTTCTGGATATATACACTTTTACTACCAAATAAAGCAATCATAATAATACTGACATATTTCATTACTAAATACACGTTCCTTTATGTATTCACCTACACCTTGTATGGGCAATACTACCCGTCGTCCGAGAGGCACTGGAGTTATAAATAAATTATAGAACCTCTCGACCTTATGGCCATAAAGCCCTATCGGCACACCTATAATTATAGGATAGGAGCGTTTCAGCACATTGTTAGTAAATGTTTCTTCATATGACAAATTATGTACGAAGTTTGACTTTTTTTTTAGCAGCATCTTTTTGCATAGCATGGATACCATGACTTTCTTTCTTTGTTAAGTATTTAATGGTATGCAGTTTGCTTTAAAGTACTAATTTGAATACAGTTGGGCGCCTTAAATTTTCGTTCAAATTCGTCATATGTTGTTAGATTAGAATCAGGAAAGTTTATTATTTAAAAAAGAGTTTTCTAATAATTATCTTTTTTTAAAATGCAGGTAAAATTTGCGACAAATGCTACTTAAAGCCTTCCGATTTTCCTAGTTATCTTATTGCTCAACTCTATTTATTTCTGCACGTGAGCCTAGTCATTTTAAGTAAACGTGTTTTGGTATCTTAGATTATAAAACCGAAACAAGTTTAAATTATACAGAAGCAAAACGTAATTGCTATGATGTAGAAAATTTATTTAATACGCGCTTTTCTGATAATAAGATATCTTGAACTTATTTAAGAAAATTGGCCAATAAACTGGGAAGAACTGGTTGTGTGATGAAGAAAAAGCATAAGGAAAAAAATTGTTTAAGAAGAAAAGCAAATTAAAATTATGTGATTTTTCCCAATAATTTTTAAATAGTATATAAATATTTTTAAAAAAATTATTAATGCATTTTTGCTAAGCTTTGCATTGACTATGCATTTTAGTAAATTTAGTATTATTTATTTTCATACAGTTTTACTTAATTATCTGACCAGTTTAAAGAAGTTAAGAGTGGAAAAAATGGTTTACGACCACACTGTATATAATTTCTTTAAGACAATAATAAACCAATCCTTAAACAAAGCAGTCCTAAATCATGATCTTCTAAGACTAAATCATTTATCACATATATCGAAATGGGTACATTAATAACTCCGATTATAAAGTCGAATAGAAAAAACCTCGACAACGGCAACATTTTATTCATACTTCAATCTTTCATATCGTACACAGGGACGAAGAATAAAAAATTGTAGCATCACGATGCCGTGGGCGTAACTCTCAGTTTGACTCCTATTTTAATATGGCATTCTATTATTTCAGCCACCATTAATATCAATCTTTAGATCGTTTGCATTCAATAAATCTTAAAACTATTTGAAGTTTTGCCATTGATACGGTAACTTTTGTTTCTTAAAGTTTACTAATTAGAGAACCTTAATGAGAAAATTAATGAAAATGTAAGTCAAATATATGAAGGTTGTTGAGAGTGTGGCGGATATCCTAAAAATGGGCTGAAAGTGCTATTGTTTTCAAATTGCCTTGCTGGCTGGCCTTTATGCGAAAACTACACCTTACGTTATGGCCTAACAAAAAAAATCTCATCATGACAGAAATATAATTATTATTAGAAATTGATTTATGCCCATTACTTTTCTGCTCGGCCCGGAGAAAGCTATTTGCTTTGTTTTTGCTCAATTAAAATTTAATGCGCCTTCCTGTAGGTATAATTTAATTTAATCAGCTCATAGATATACTGCTATCTATTTAAGTCATAATATATTGCTAAATAGTACATTTTTATTTTTTGATTCTTGAAAATAAGATTTTAAAGCAGGAAAATACCTTGGCTTATTTCGATGTTAACAGATATGTGTAGAATAAAGATAAATTATATCAAAATCAAAACTTACATTGATTGCTAAGATTATTATAATTAAAATGCCAGAGAAGACATGTTATAAAGAAATTTGCTGAAAAAGTCGTGAATATTATATTTTGCAGATTATTAGATCTAATAGGATTTGTTGTTGGCATTTGAAAATATCACTTCTATTATTGTATTTTTTCATAGGGAGGTAAAAATTATTAGCTATAAGGACTCAAAGCATTAAAATAAATAATCCAAAATATTTCTTATCTATAAAGTCCATCGCTTCTGTAACTCTATTATTAAGAAATGCATAATCAATTTGTGCAGGATTTTCAGGTACCATTTATTAAATTAGCGATAGAATAAATAATTGGAAAAAGTATTTTAATGTTTTAATACTAAATTAAACATCTTACGTGTTATTAGATGAAAATATAAATAGTATTAGAACTTAAGTGATTTGTTTTTGTATAATGAAAATTTAATACTTCTTTAAGTAGTAATAGTTCAACTTAATTAGGTCATATTAATTCAATATTTTAACCATGATATATTTTAAATGGCACAGTTTTCTTTGTTGATTCTTAACCTTTAGATTAAAAAAATACCGTAAATATCTTGGTTTACCTCGGCATTAGCAAAAACACGTCCAATAAATCTAAATTATATCGCAAGTAAAAATTATATTTATTATTAAAATTATTATAAATAAAATATCTGAGAAGAAAGATGACATAGAAATTTCTTAAAAAGTCGTGCAGATTATAATTTCCAGATTATATTAGGTTTTATAAGATTTGGCATTTTAAAGTATCACCTCTATTATTGTAATTTTTCGTAGAAAGCTAACAATTATTAGAGGTGGGTAATTAAAGCACTAAAATTATTAAGCAAAGATATTTACTACCTACAAAGCTGACAATTATTTTAACTCTATTATATAATAATAGAAAATTATGCATAACTTAATGGGATCCGATTTCCAGATCGACAATAAGAATCAAAACTAAAGACTATTGATATATATTCTAGGCAACGTTTTTGAGGTTTACCGACTTATTTTGTATAGTCGTGGTCTCTATTGTATTATGGGTTTTGTCCATCTTGATTCATTCTGACGGGGGACATGTCCAACCCGGCTGCATTTTAACTGGGCTATACGTGTTATGATATCCTTGACTTTAGTTCTTTGTCTAATTTCTGTATTTGTAATAAGGTCCCCAAGACTTAGTCCCAACATTATTCGTTCGATGGCTCTTTACGTTGTTCTAAGTGTATTAGCTAATTTGATGGTAGTTGTTACCAATCCGTAAGTCCTAACGGGCAGTATACAGGTATTGAACACTTTTCTTTTTAAGTTTATTGGGATATTTTTATCCTTTAGTATATGTGACAGTTTACCTCTAGGTAATAATTTTTGTTTTACTTAGAATTATGGTTAGCCGTATTTTTTCTGATGCAATTAAGTTCTTCCAGCATTTCCTGTAATTCCTAACCAATATCCTAACTAATAAGCACAATATCATCCGAAAAGCGAAGAAGACCTGGATATTTCGCATAAATTCTCATGCTTTTTCTGTCCCATTCCAGTGTCGTGATAACGTTTTCTGATGTAAGAGTAATCGACTTTGGAGAGATGGTGTCACCCTGCCTAATTCCTCTTTTTATTGTAATTCTATTAGTCTTTATATCTTCTGCTATTTTTATAGATCTTTAAATCTCGAATCAACTCTTGCACTGTTTATGACTTCGAAGATAGCACAGTCCTACGGAATCGAATGCCTTAATATAGTCAACGAAAGTATTGTGATTCATTGTATTCATTACGTTTTTCTACATATGATCGGATTGACTGAATATGTTCAATTGTACTAAATGATGTCAAAGAGAGGATTGGTAGAGCTCGGATAGCACAACACAAAGAAGTATGAAAACTGACAGGGAAGGCCAATGGCCACGAGTAGACTGCGAAAAGTTGTTAAAAGAAGATATATATTTCTTTAATTCAAAACCTTTTATTTTGTCACGAAAATTCTTATTTAATTGTATATGCATGTACTTACATTTTAAGAAGTAGAGATATTTAAGTAATTGCATTATTTTATTTGGCTAATTCTTCCTGATAATTATATGCAAAATGCAAAGCAAATATTAAATTTAATTCTTACGCTTCTCCTTCTGTAAAAAAATATAACCTTTACAATAAAAACTTCATTTTATTTTTCTGTTTTGTGTAGTATTTTATAAAACTACATCAGACCATTTTTTTAAATAAATTCTCTTAATTTTATGACTTTAGAGATAATTACAAAAACTTATGTTCCATTAGAACAAAATATTTTTTAATAAGTCTACTATATCAAAGCGCTTTAACACACTCTACTTAAATAAAGTTCCTTCATCTAAAAAACAGAGAATACCACTTGTCTCACGAACAGATTTATCTCAGCCACAACAATAAATCTAATTAAATGAAACGCTTCATGGCGTACCATATCCTCTAGTGCTTAGATCGGCCATTGTAGCCAGCCATCAATAAAAACACGACATATCGAAAAACAACCCTTTATGCAGCGCACGTCTGTATCTTTAAAGGGGTATGCATCGGGGTGTCATGCATCTGTGAACATTTGACAACTTTTTGTTCCCTGGTCTATGAAAGATGTGTATTTTTAGTAGCATGTGTGATAGTTTTTTTTTGAGGGGTTTTTATTTTAATGAATTATTATCACGCCTTGCAGTGGAGAAGGTTTCTATTATTATGAGTAATATCGTGATGTCTTATAAAGTTATAGTTTTTTTAAAATCATTACTGTATTACAAATAAAATATAAAGAAACTATGCCCAGCTGTGCGGTTAAAACCCACAGCGAAATTTCATTGCATTGATTCAGCCATATAAAGAACCTTTATTGTTTACAAGCACGGATTCGCCTTATACGAAAGAGGGTACCATTTAAAAGCCAAATAAATATAGATAATATCTCTTTAAAATAAAGCAATTGCACATCCACTCGTGATGAGAATCTATATTCGAATCCTATCCCGGCCATCTTTTAATATGTCTCGTAGGCGGAGTTTAATAGACTCTTAGCAGATGATGGGTTATCGATAAATATCTTAATAGATTTTTCTTTTGAAAATGTCATGGACATAATGTAAAAACTAAAGTTTTATATTGTTCATGAAATTCGGAGTGATTTAATGACAGATCTAGCAATTTGCCATTTATTTCCTAATTAAAAATCAGATTTAAATGATTAATTAACTCTATAAAAGGATATTCAAACAAGACCGCATTAATAAAAATGCAAATTCGGAACCTAATATCCATAATTACCCAACAAAAAGAGTTAAAAAATGATGAAAGGGAAACTATCCCACAATACATTTATTACAGACCACAATTATCTTAGTAAAAGTAGACTAGAAAAACCGTAATTATTTTTTAATTAATCAGCTCGTAATTAATTACCTCTCAAAGATTTTTGTTCTCATAATTATTATTAGTGAGCAGGTATTGTGTTTAGTTTAAATTAAATATGCTATTTAAATAGCATGTCAGGTATGATGAAACCTGATCCGTTTTCCATAAATGTAAAATCTCCTGATATTGTTGAGGCTTCATTGACCATAAACCAGTCCGCAAACAACATGGTGGTCATTTGTGACCAGAAAATATCTTGTTACGTTTTAAATCTCTTTAAGATAAGATATCCCATGTTAGGCTTACTTAGTTGCACAAATACTTGATATTATATACAAAAATTCGAAGGCTGACCTGCCTGCAAGCATATTTATTTTCAATTAAGATGTAGACTTTTTATATAGTTTTTACTTGTTAATGGTTTAAACTCATATATTACTATTCTTCATGGTCTGGTGTGACTTCCGAGGATCGATAAAGAAATATCGTGATCGAAAGGTGTCAAGATCACAATTAAGATATTTCAACAGCATCGTATCGGACAACGGTGTCATTAACAGTTCCTATCAATTAGCTAATTAACTGCTAGTTGTATAATTCATGACGTGTCTATTGTTTTTTATGAGAGTTTTCGATGGGTTTCACTTAAGGATAAAATAATAAATATGATAAGAATCTAAATTATAAATCATCACAAAATTATATGCTAAACCCATCACATAAATGCTTTTCAATAAAGCCCTTTGTAATTTAATAAAGTGGCAGTGAAAAGCACAAGTGTTGCTCAGGATATATAATACTAATAAAAGGGCTGGAAGATCCTGCGGGGCGATTGTAGGGCTGAGCCCTAAAATAAATGTATTTTAAGATATGAAGTTTTTTAGTAATATTTGTTAATTTATAAGTTGTTGTTTTAATATTTGTTTATTTTAAATCGTAAGGAAATATAAAAAGGTAAAATTGTTATTATTTTTCTACCAAATTCTTTTTATGTCACTTGGTTTTCCATTTCGATGACGTGAACTAGGGACTGAAATATTGATGTATTAAATAAATAAAAAGAATGTAAGTCCGAGATTCTTCTTCTGCTTCCATCGTCTATCAGTAACTGACTGTGATGGGATTTACAATGTTCTAGGTCCTCGTTTCAATCCAGAAGAAAAATTAAATCATATATTACAAATGATGATATCAATATTTTTTAAAACTGTCAATAGAATTTAAATTTTTATACTCGTAAGCATTAAGAACGTATAATAACTATTAGATAGAGAAAAAAGTTAGAAAGGGACTTTTTAATATACAGTTATTAATGCTATAACTACTGTTAAACAACTAATTAAATCTTCTTTTGCTCAAACAATATATATTTACAACCAAACTCAGCTCTATAAACCACAGAAAATGTCATTCAATAGCGGTGGGAAGAAGAGTAGTGTTCGGTTACTAAAGATCATCTTTCCACTCCTGAGGTTTTGTTTGCTGCTGGTGAATTAGACCTTAATAATAACTGCCAACAAAACTGGCGAACGGGTACTGCGATTAATAGAATACACCCGCACATAGAGCATGATTTTTTGTCTATAGGGCTTTTGTTTAAATTTTGCAAACTAAAGTCTTTTACGAGAAGATGTATTTTATCAAATCTTTTATTATAAATTCTTAATCTACAATTTAATTTAACCATAATGAAATTCAAACATTTTAAAGAATTCCTATTTTTATATCTTTATTAATCTAGTTATGACATACATTAAACACGGCAGCATACATTCAAACTACTATCCGCATGTGACCACTTAATTACATTTTATGCCTCACAGGGGATTTTTATTACAAAAAAATTATAAAAATCTTCATTAATTATCACTCCGGTAGGTAGGCAGTCGAACGTTTGGGGCAATAAAAAAATCAAAATTATTATGTAAATATATCCGTTCTTGTGTTGTAAGCTTGAGGTAAAGCAGGAATTGGGAGTCCCGCTGGGTTAAGATCGCCGTATATACAAAATTTACATTATCTGAAAATTACTTTTACATATTTTATATAATAACTTTCTCAAGATTGACAGCAGATAAATAAAATACTTTTTATTTTTATTAAAATGGATTATTTTATTTTATATATGAAAACTAATAATTTCATAACAATTATAGCATTTTGTGTTTAATTGAAAGTAAATTTTAAAAACAAAAAACAACAAAATACTCAGACTTATTAATTAAAAATTAGATCCTTTTACAAAAATTACTATCGTAGCCATTTAAATTATGCATAAGTGGTAATAAGAAAAGGGAAAAGAGATTTAGGTTAAATATAATGATGATTATTAAAGTGACTGAAACAAATTAATTTTTCATCATTTATAAAATAATCGGCAATTTTGTATATATAAATCCAACATAAAAGTTATCAATACGAACTTTTTTTACAGAACTAAACTCATTATTATCGTTAAGTAAGAAATTAAAGTCATAAAATTATGCTTATAACCTCCATAATAAAATATTTATTGTTGGTTCATCGTCGGTTAGCAAAAAATCGTAAAGTCGGCGATATATCAAGAGGAGGTTTTTCGTACTTGCTGCCCATAAAATTAAACTGCCGCTCATTCTTCGGTTACTTTATACCGTAACTCGGCCAATCAACAAACTGTTTTTATCGAGGGGGTATAATTTCGTACAAATATCGCTCAAAAAAGTAACATCTGCGACCGGGAGACCGCGGGGACGTACAAATACCATTCGAGCTTCTGAAAACCAATAATAAAGAAGTTCAAGCATTGCAGCTCCTGGCTGCTCTTTTCTAAAAATATATTTTAATTTTAATTATTATTTTAATTTTTTTTTAAATTAATTACTAGTTTAATTATTATGATTGCTGCTGAGATTATTGAACTTACTTTTTTTGCACAATATTTCTTAAAATATATTCGATATTCAGCAAGTGCCCTTTAAAATCGAAATCCGTTCTCCCACAAAACAAGTAAATTTTTTTTATATCGGGCCGGGCAACCTTCGCGGTCAGATCGTCTCAAAGAATTCTCGTATTTACGATCGCCTGTGACGTCACAATGGGCTGCTGTTCGACGGCTAACCCGAGAATACCTAATCGATGTTACTTGTCGGTTTTTAACTTCTTTTTGCCTATCGATTTTCTTTTCTCGTGTTGATTTCGAGAGCTACATGCCCTTTTATTTGCAATGTATTGTATTGGGATTACAGATACATTTCTTAGGTTTAATATAAATAATTTAGGGACATGAGTAACGATAAATTATAGTATTAATTATTTACCATCTCGCAAGTTGTTAAAGAAAAATGGTTTAATTGGAAAAGTTTAGGTAATTTTATTTAAAAATAAATGCGATTTAGGTTGCAATATTGTCTCTTCCAGTTTTTAAGTTATTTCGTCAAAACTAAAATAATACAGATTGGAAAATAGACTATAGTCATAGAAATAGTTTTTATCTTATCAATCTTATCTTATCATTTATTATCTTATCAATTATCTTATCTCTAAAAAGTTTTTTAAGGCATTTTTTTTTATAGAAAGCCTTTTTTTTTGTTTTTTAAACAAGTAATACAAACAGATCTATATTGTGGTTAAAATTACAAAAGTTATGATTTAATTATGAATATCGCTATGCCACTCAATGAAAATTTAAAATGCAAAAAAAAATCTTATTAAATCTAATATCTAAACCAAAATTTTTAATTATTCTTTTACTATTCTTATTTATTAAAAAAATTGATATTATATAGTTGCATTAAAATATCTTAAAAAATATAAGAGACAAGATTACAAATAAAAGGCATTTATTATTTATTAGAAGTGGCGTTTTTGTGGGTAAATTGGTCAATTGCTGAAGAAAATTATTTGTTTCCAGCTAGCGCTCATCTTCAGGGCTCTACAATATAGACATTTATTTTTTTTAATATTTGTTAAGAAAAATTAAAAAATATAAGTAAACACTAATGTATGTGAATGAATGAATGAATGAAGCATGTCATAGAGATTCAAGCAGGGAAGAAAGAAAAAGAATAGCACATCTCACAAAAACGTAGATATCACGGTTATTATCACAATTATCAGGTTACGTAGAGAAGGTAATACAATTAAAATATATGATTTCTCTTCTTGAAACTATGACATTATTTACATACATACAGGGTGTTTCAGAACTATGGGATCAAACTTGTAGAGGTTATTTAGTGCAACAGTAGAAAACATTTGAGTATAGGAACCCATGTCCGGAAAATGGTCACTATGGCATTACGGCCCTAAGACTCTTTAAAACTTAAAAAGACGATAAATTGCCAAAAACATGACCGTTTTCTATTCATAACTCAGTCTACAACGACAAATTAATATTCCGTACAAAAAATTTAAAATAGAAAATCCAACATGGTAGGAAATTTAGATGTAAGATCTTTACATGTTTCTGTTGTTTTTTTATTTTTTTTTCCAAATAAAATTATGTAAAAATAACAATTGGCAATTAATGGTTTTTAATAGGGTAACTACTGGATAAAATTGGCAACTACTGCTGAATGCAGTAGCATTTTTTCAAAATTAATTAAGATTAAAAAAAATGTTTTTAGCCGATCTGTCTATGGCTTTTGTTTAGCAACAAACAATTTTATTGGAACAAATAATAAGTAAATAACTAATTAAGTTTGCTGTTCACAACACATTTTCAAAGTCTTAAGTTGACATCTACTGGGGTGTTTACCCTAGGATCTTATGCATTTAATTTTTGCCTTTTGTAAATGTATTATCATAATAATTATTCAAAATGTCGTCCTTCAATCTGAATATACCGATACCACATGATTTCGGCGAACTTAAAATTTAAAATAACTAAAAATTTGATACTTGTTTTGAATTATTCCTGCTGCTGAAATGCTGCTATAGTTCGTCTAATTAAGTCTTGTTCTGTTTTTACTGGAGTTTCGTAGACCAAAAACTTTGCATTTCCCCACAGGAAAAAATCTAGCAACATTAAATCGGGTGACCTAGCAGGCCAAGAAACTGCTTCACTGTTTTTGTTTTTAATGATAATAACACACAAGCTCTGGGAAATTGTTTAAAATATCCAGCTATAACATTTTTAAACATTGACATTGACGTTCACATTTTGAACAATTGTTATGATGATGTCATGTACAAAAGGCAGAAGTTAAATGGATTAAATCTTATTTAAGCAATTCATTGTTTTTCTAAATTTTAAGGCGTCTTAGGGCCATTGTGCCGTAGTGACACTTTTTCGGACATGGGTCTCTATCCTCAAATGTTTTCTACTGTTGCACTGAATACCCCTACAAGTTTGATCCCATAGTTCTTAAACACCCTGTAGATATAACGTTATTTTTTTAAAAATATTTATGGAAAAAAATTGTTTAAAACCATTGCTTTCTATCTATTAAAGAGCCCTGAAGATGAATTAAATATAATTTGATACGTTGGCTAGAAACAAATAGTTTTTTTCAGTTTTGACCAATTGGGTCAAATTTGGTATACATTTCTCTTTTTTACTGTTTTTATTCTGTTTTATTTTTCTTTCTGTTGCTTTGCTAGCAACAAATATTTGTTCATAATAATAAAGCTTATTTTAATTTTGGGATTATTTATATTCACCTTAATTTTTTCTTTCTCTTACAGCACCGAATATTGCAATAACAAGTTTGGAAATACTATATAACATAAACTATGGTAAATCCAATACATTTGATATTTAAAAAAAATCTTGTGAAATATGCTAAATAACATTCAGATAAATTAGTTAAGAAGTAATGGCAATATATTAATTATAAGCTAAACATACTAAGTGTGCTTACAGACAACGAAGAATACAAAATCATCAGTCCTGAGGTGTATTTAATTCTAAAGATATGAGTATTTAAAAGTTCTGAAAACAGTAAGTCTTATTGTATAATTAATTATAATGCGTAAGATTTTTTTTTGACTTCTCTAAGGTGAAAAATATTGATGTGGAATAGTATCTTATGATATTTAATAAGAACCTTTATTATTTTTTTTTCTGATAGTCTTAAGTTATCTAAAAACATTTCGACTCTATTATTTATTTTTACGAGTCTAGGTTCTTTTATTAAATAATTTTGATAAATGCAATAACCTTAAATATTTTTAGTAGAGTATCTCGAATCGTTATCAAGTGTACATTAACAATATAATTATTTCATAGGCTTATTCAAGGTGCTTTTAAAGTTGAGTCATTAATACACCCTGTAGAACTAGAACTGTCAAAACAAGTTGACATACCAAAAATCATAGATATAAATGGTTACCATTTTTACAAAAATTGTTAAAAATTGTCCATATTTTTTCGATTAATACACAATTTTGCTCGGTGAATCCACGACTTATAGAAATTATATATAAATATAAATAATAGAAATTGAGAGGAAGAATAATAAAAAAATTGTTTATTAAAACTCTTATTTTTTCAAATTTTCACTATCTCTTTATTAAGTTTCTAGTTTCTAAGTTTTATAGAGGTGATTTTTGGTATATCAACTCCTTTTGATAAAAATACCCTGTACTAGAGGTATATGAAAAGATGTATGACGTCTGGTCAAAACAATAACTGGTCTGTTCTAACTATTACTATTCTACAGGCCTATAGAATATTGAAGATATATGTGTAGAAGTGTGACCAGATGTCATACCCCTCTATGACGTCCTATACATACACATCTAGTATATAAACCTCTAGAATATTTATTGTACGATTGGATATACTTCCTAACTGAAACGTCGCGTCGTGCTAAATTAAAAATAAAGACAATGACAGTCGAAAAGTAGATTTTACTACTTTACCAGTGTCTACCACTTACAAAAACATTCTGATACCATATCTTCAGCTTTTATTTATCTAAGTCTTTTACTGCTTCTGCTTATTTGGCATCTTTTATACAATTAATAATTAACAAATGAAAAGAACTCAGAATAAATTTAATTTATTATATTTCTTTAAGAATTCTTGATGATTTTTGATTCCCTTGGTGCGATCCTTCCGAGAAAAGATTAGAATTTTAAATACTATAACATTAACTCTATTAAGGTAGACTTAGGCACCCTGATAGAATTTTCAAATATTGTAGTATAAATGATTTTTCTCACTAAACCATTCCCCTTAAAATAAACACTTTTTCGAAATCCAAAATTGACAATTAATAAATCTTAGTTTTACTTATAATATTAACAAAAACTAAGAAAATAAACAAAAAATAAAATATACAAAAGGTTAGAGAAGAATAACATATCGTATCATACAATGGTATCATAAATCTTCATCCAACAAAACCCTACCACGAAAAACTGCATCCAAACTATAGGCTTATCCACATGTTTTTTTACCGTCTTCTTCGTTTAGCTCCATTATTAACATAAGAATTTATGTTTTAGCTTTGAATACCTCCTACTGTCTATCTGTCGATTTTGGGTTCCCTGGTTCGATGATTTTGAACCGCTAGAAGTTTTTGGCACTCATTTATTATTCAACCGGTGGTATAATTTGCATGATATCCAAACCGGAGACCTCTGTTTTGACTTTTTAATGTGTTTTCGAACGATGATGCTCCAACAACCCATAATTTACCTGAACAAGATATATTAAAAAAAATTTCCGAAGTATGTTAATTGGGTTGTTACGTTGTTAAACTAGTTTGACCACGGTAATTAATTACAAGATTTTTCACACTGAAAGGAAGATGCTTAATAATATAATATATCCAATCAGTCCTCGCGTGGGTAGAAAACCACATGTTACAATTTCCTAAACAAAAAGCTCGTAAACTAGACATATTTAAACATATGCGTTTTATCCGGACTACTCAACAATGCTAGGTTAAATCCTATTATGGCACACCCAGCCCAAACTCATAAAAAACTTGGTAACAAAAGGATCTAAATCGACCTAAATTTTCTAAACGGGTATTGTATCCCTTGTGTTACTTCCCCCTACACTTTTAAGTGTTATACTGCTTATTATGTTTTCCCCATATACTATTTTGTTTATCTTAATATATAGCTGCATATAAAATCTTTGTTATTCGCAAATGTTGTAACATCTTTTATACGATTTAATTTATTCAGTCTGATTTTTGCATTTGTTGGAAAATTCCTGATCATAATGATAATAGAAGATGATTAAAAAATAAAAATAATTAATTAAATTTAAATATGAATTTTAAGAATGTATTAACAAGAGTAAAGAAACTCAATCTACCGGATACATCTCATTAAATAGGCTTAAGAAAATTATATTTAATGTCTTTATTTTGCATATGCATCTCTTATAAATAGCCCCTATCTTCATGCACTCTAAAAAGAAAGGCAAATAACTTTATAGTCAAGGCGTTAAAAGCTCCAATATATCAACCACTGTGTTAAGCATGATAAATAATGAGTACATCGGCAAAATTCCAGAAACTGGCCTTTACTGTAAAACTACAAAAAGTAAAATGATCAAAGCAGTAACTTTATTTGCTATAAGAAATGAATAAATGCAAACGTGAAATGGCTGAAGCGTTAAAGCTGAACGAAGCTGCCTTATCTTTATTACATACTAATAGGGACAATAAGCGAGGCGAATAAAGTGTTAAAAGCTTTAATAAATCAGTCTGATTTTAAAATTTTGCGAGCAGTAAAAGCTTTATCTAAGACAAAGCTTCTCTTTGAAATTTGTTTTGCATTTGCAACAGCAAAAGATGTTATAAAATTGGCATGAACTTTATTGTATAACCACGCTTTGGAGGCAGAAATCGCTTTTATTATTTAATGGTATCACGACAACTGATCGTGTACCAAATGTGGACAGAGACAAATAAAGGGCGTTCGAAATACCACGATTGTTAAATTTTATATGCATAAAGCTATAAATTCAGGAGCGGATTAAAAAAATCTTTACCAATGTATTGACACCGTATTATTAATGATTAAAAAAAATGAGAAGGCTATATAAATATCCCATAATTTCGAGGATATTTCCTCTACATCCCTTTGACTTATTTTAACAACTCTTTGTAGGAGGTATTACGAAAAGCGGTGCAAAAATAGTGACTTCAAGCTTGATTAAAACATCACCTTACAGAGCTCAATAATGCATAGAGAGATGGTCAAATAGCAATTCTTAATGTAGGAAAATTGTTAGTAAAAGGAAGTTGTTATTATGGTATATTGAATACGAATAAATATATAATAAATAAACCGAGGAATATATTCTTAAATTTTTCATACTAGTTTCTGTTTCTAAAACCCTATTGTTTTAACTTAATTTAAACAATTATTTTTGTTAGAACAAACTTATTTTTGTTAGTTAACTCTATTCAATATTGATGTTTTAATAAAATTGTTGTAGTAGCGTCAGATATTCCATTGCACATAGACGGAGACTAAAAGATCAAATATTCTATTCTTTGTTGACATCACTCTATATTTGGCTCAATCAGTTCAGTCTTATTACCTTGTATTAAAATTCTGTATTCTTTCCAACTTGTTTCGCTAATATGGATATTCTATAAGTGAGTAAACAATTAGTCATAATTTATATCTCTTGATTCATTATCAAAATAATTCATATGATCTACTCGTAAAACAATGTGGTTAGTAAACTCAGATGCACGAGATGTTCACTCATTCTAAGTAACATCCTATTTATCAAAATATGTATTCTAAGAATATCTCTTTTCTTGAAACTAATGAAGGTATCTCAACTTTCGCTATAATTTGAATTTTGAATTTGAAGTGACCTGTTCTTTCTTATATGGGATAAAATATCTTGTAGTTAGGATTGTTATATCAAGTTTATATGACAATTCCATCATCAGCGAATAACTAAGTTTCTCAATGTCAGATTTTTCATCTTTGTTTTGTTATCCCTGTTCTTGTTCAGCCAATCAGTTTCTTAATTGTATTTAACAAGTTAAGAATTTTTTTTAAACCATTACTATGATTATCAGGTCAGACCATAATAAGGCAATTTTTGGCTTAAATGATTTACTTAACATAAACACGCAATCACTAAACTAGAACCACCAAAAATACTTAATAATAAAATAATCTCAGTCATTCGTATTATTTAAAGGCAGTTTTTCAAAATACCATTTAATAGTCATTAAACGAAAATCATCTTATTGTTTAATATAAATCAAATAATAGAGGTATGTTGACCTCTTGTTAACTTCAAAAAACCAATGCGTCATAAATAGTAACCATCATGGTGATTTTATCGGTGAATTGTTTAATCAACGATGATTAGCGGATTGACAGACGAAAACTTAGAGCAATTTTTAAAAGTGCCGCCGCAATAAGTGACGAATTTAAAACAGATTGCCCTGCTGGCACCTAAGTCGCCTATAAATTAGGCTTAGCTCCCAGAGATCATCTTAATGAACAAAGAACCCTTTTTTGTTATATTCAGTATCGCATTTTAATCTTAAAGCCATGACTCAGTATTTTATTATTTACTTGGAGTCCGAGGTTAATCGACTTTTTTTGTAAAACTCTTTGATTATGGCTTGCGGTCTGACATGAACGCCTCTAAGCACTTTATAATTATTACCTCTTTGGTAAATTTGTTTCCTAAGTGCATCTTTTTTAGAATTTTTAATTGGTGAAAAAACATAGCTTAGTTGTAGCAATAAATACAATTTATTTTTACATCTTCATCAGTTAATAAGTCCATTGCATATAAAAGCCACCGACAAAATTACCGTATCAAAAGCCATATTAAATATAACAATATCGTATTAACGCTTTGATGCAAAATTGCAGGAAGTCTAGAGGTCAATCGACACACTTATTAGTAATATTATATTTTTGTTCTGTCATATAATAGCATTGAACTAATATACCTTTCATTAAAAATGATTTTTTTACAACAAGCATTTAATTTTGACTAAAAAAAAACTACATATGAGATCTTAACTCATCTTTAATTCTTTAGGTTTTTCGAAAATTAAAAAAAACTATATCGGATTCAACTTTATGAAATAATCACATACAGCTGATCTACTACGCAGGTGACTGTATTGATATCCTTTAATATGTAGGGTGTTTTCAAAGTTGAGTCGTTTATTTTAACTGTGTGTAGGACTCGTCAAAAGAAGTGGATATACCAAAAATCACCTATATACCAGTTGCATGATAAAAGAGATAAATTAATAAAAAAAAATTGAAAAAATAAGTGTGTTAATAGTTTTTTTTATATTATCGACATTTATTTTATATTATCATTTTTGTTTACTGCTCTTACCGTTTATTAAAATTTGCGGCATTGTATGGTCTTCAATAGGAATCATGGGTTTGATCAGTTCTATTAGTCTTTTAATAGTGTTTAATTCATTTGTCTTATTATTTTGTGCAAAAAAATTACCCATTTTTGCGAAAACCATGTTTACGAGAAAACTAGAAGAGCTTTTCAACCTTAAATATTATAAATTGAGGAAGACTTTTTAGAAATGAACGAACATGACCCCACAATGAGTACTATAGCAGCTCAAGTTGAAGTTTCTCATAGTAAAGTGTGGAAGACAATATGACTTTTAGAATAGTTTGACAAAACTTAACATTTAAAAAAATTAATTTCGTATACAGTCGAGGCCACCTTTACACGAGATGGAGTGCAAAATTTCCACAATTCCGCGTGCTGCAAGAAGATCTAATTTTCAACATAGATTTTCATTTAATATTTGGGCTAGCGTGGTAAATGGCATGCTTATTGAACCCTACGTTTTTCCACCTCTTCTGACTTGTGAAATTTATTTAGATTTTCTTCGACACAAATTGCTACAATTATTAGAAGATGTTCATCTAGAAGTGAGACAGAATATATGATTCCTACATGATGGAGCTTCAACACAATTAAGACCAGAATTTTATGAACATCTAAATATTGAATTTCCAAATAGATAGATAGGGGGCAATAGATCCTCCTCGCTCCCCAGATATAACGCCTTGCGATTTTTGTCTGTTGTTTGAAAGAGTTGGTGTATCATGATGGAGCAGTAAATACTCTAGAACTTTAAGATTGTGTATTAATCGAACAAATGGGGACAATTTTGAACAAGTTTTGTAAAAAAGTGTAACCATTTAAGTTAATAAAGTTTTTTTTAAAATATTTTTTAATAATGTGCAGTGAGTCTCTTATTATGCAACTTTTATATATGTGATTTTTGGGATATTAATTTCTTTTGACGAGTTCTACAAGGTGTTAAAATAAATGATTTATTTGAAAACATCCTGTATATAGTATTCTAACCTTAAAACCAGACAATCTTCTGTACAACATTTGGTTAAGGGTCATTAAGGAACCACATGATTTCAAGAAACAAATTATATACCACTACTTACTCCATAGGTAAAGATAATGTTATTGACACCTAGACGTGAAGAATACCTTCTTGCCATAAGAGATGTCGAAAGAGTAGCTCTAAGTAATTGCTTATTGGATTGATTATCATCTACTTGATCTTAAAGTACTGCTATTAATGCTCCCTAAACACCAAAATACTATAAGTAAAGGCAAAAGTTTATATTCTGCTCGTATTATTGTCAGAGAATAAGACAATGCACTCAAATATTTACTAGTATCCTATCGACAATTACTGTTGGAGAGATTATGGTAAAGAAATTTCTCAAGTAATGTGTAAACTTCAAATGAGCAACGAAACCGTATTAAAGAAATACTCATGATGAAAACAAAGAGTAAAAATGGACGTGCAGAAAATAAACTGAAGTGAACTACTTTCCTGTCGATTAAAAAATAATATTAATAATAATAAAATTACAAGCAATTTTATACTGGGATATAATTATACTGTTATAAACTTTTGTAAACTATTATATTAGTAAAAAGGGAATAATGAAATCTTGTCATTGAGTTGTGCCATATAACAACTTATTTTGAACTTGTATTTCTTTTATGAAAACTTAATTTTTTATAAGATATAGAATTGGTCTCAAATGCTTTTATCTTTAATCTGCTAAAAAAGAGTGAAATATTGGCATAACTAACATTAATGTCGGGCTGAATTACTTTGAAAACGTCACAAAAGGGTTAGTGTGCAATTTGAAAATATTCACTCTATATTGAGATTTAAAGAACTTAATTTGAAGCTTGTGGTGTCAAAAATAGCAAGGGTATCACTAATGCTAGCAGCATTAATGATACCCTTGAAATTTTGAATGCTCCTGTAGACTCATATGTACATTCTTAGTTATTATGAACATATATTTTTATTTTATGCTTCTTTTTAGTTTTTATTTTATTTTAAGTAATATAAATGCGCGCATTAATTTTTTTATTTAAAAAATGTACTACTAAAAATTATCTTTAGAGCCAAAATATTAAATAAATTATTTTGTCTTTTTAGGGTGCATTTCATACATTTCCTAAGTGGAATTTCACCAAATATCATCAAATGGCCATCTGATCTTGAAAAGACAACTATTGAACAACATTTCAGAGAAAAGGGATTCCCAGGGGTCATTGGGGCTATTGATGGTACTCATAAAAAGATTGATAAGCCTAAGAATAATCCAGACTCATATTTAAACAGAAAGAATTTTTACTTTATCCAGGTCGGTTGAATAAGAAATACCTATTTATAGTTTATACTGAGTTTTACCACTTAATCTCTGGCAATCAGAGTTTTAAAAAATTCTCCTCTATGTTTGGGATTATGGATAAGGTAATGTGTATTATAAATAATGCAATAACTTTATTTACTTTAAATATATATTGTTTCTTTTTTTACCATTAGCTCCAAGTTTGGAGTTCACTTTTGGCTTATTTTGTTAGCACCTGAATATTATCGGTTGCTAAATACCGTGGAATGGACCTTTTTACTAAGTATAAGTGTAATTTTTAAGTTATATTATAATATTTTTTTTCCAGTGACGTATTGACTTCTTATAGCAAAGAAATTACTTTGGAGTTGAATTTGAATACCATATTAAAGATTATCTAGATTTTGAAAGAATAATACAGTTGCTAAGTAAATGCAAGATCAATTAAACCTTCTTCTGGTTATATTTTAATAGAAAAATAAATTATAATAGACTTACAGATTTTACTTCAGTGACAGAGATAAGAAGTAATATAGAGATAAGAAAAAAGAATAAAGAGATAAGAAAAATCAATAGAGAGCTCAGAGGATCTCCTATTGATTATTGCTATTAGACAGATTATAGAGAACCTGATAAAAAAGTATTGAAAAAGAGTGCGAAATAAACTGCAAATACAAAAAGTGAAGTGTTCAAGGCATAATACAGAAGATTTGAAGGCAAGTACATGTTAATACAAGAAACTTTAGGTAAACTTTGAGTTTAGAATGATACTTGACTGGCAGTCAAAATCTTTTTGTATTTTGTTTTTGTAAAATCTTTTTCTCTCCTCTATCTAAAATTTGTAAAGCAGTTTTTTAGCGGTCATATGATCTCGTCATCTTAAAAAAAGGTGTATAAGTAGGGTCAAATAGGATGTTGATTAAGGTGTATCTCATATTATGTTGCACTTATGTAGACTTCCATTCAATGCTCATATATTGTAAAAATGTCAAGAAATGGGTTCAAAATTGTCAGCTGCAATATCCCGCAATTTAGGATCATCATTAGAATGAAGAAACATCTTTAAATGGGAAACCTATAATTTTGCTCCAAACTTTTTAATGCTGATCATAACTGTATACGAATTTCCAGTGACTGAATGAACAAGCATGAGCCTAAAATTTTCCCATTTCGAAAAGATAATTTTAAGTAAGCAATTGTTCTTATTAAATGAATACCGCTTCTTTCTTTCAATTGCTTATTAAAACAAAATAGATGATCAATCATTTAATAAACCCTTTTCATTAATTTAAATGATATAATCTTAATACGCACTTTCAATAACCGAAGACATCATAAATCAAAACCATACCACCTATCAAAACGGTCTCAACGAAAATTAAACAAGTCCATCCATTCTTATAACGTTAAACAATCATAATCTTTATTTATATCAGCACAATTTCAATGTAGTACCACTTTACTACTTATATTTCTTGAACCCGTTGAGAGTAGTACCATTATTCGTGGGAAACAGGTACCAACATTGTGTCGTGGTTTCAGGCGTTTCCGTTTGGTACGCTACACGAGTTGGTTACGCGAGTGCGACAGGGAGAGAGTAAGTCCGACGTCCTCGTCTGGTACGTGTCGGATTTCAACCCGGCGCGACGTTGCCATGTATGGCGAAAAGAATTTACGCTCCCGGGTATTGAATAAAAGAGAATGTTGTCTGTTGGTAATAGAATTATTGCTCTTTGGGGATTACGCATTTAATTTCAAAGGCTGGTACCTGGAAAGGATGACAACACTCTTTTGAGACCATTTCTTAAAGCATATGCCTAAAAAAGTGTTTTTTTAAGTCTTAAATCTTCTCACACTTTCGCCTTATTTGTAAAAATAAAGTTGTTAAAGTATTATTTGGATTACCTGGAATTTGATATTGAAAACTAATCTTTCTTTCTAAGAAATAAAAAGTATGAAAAATAATTAAATGTGGCATCATGGTAAGTTGCACCATGAAATTTAACTTTACCATCGATCTGTGAAAAAGGTAAAAACTTCTGTTGCATGTGTGCGCTCTGGTCCTCGAGGAAATTTTCAAGATGATTTATTTTAAGATCGAATTTCAAGAATTTAGGTAGTTCGGTAGGTAGTCTAGACTGACCGAATGTTTAAAAGATAATATTATGTTTCAAAAATGACATAGATGACTTTAAAGAAAAAACATTTTAATAAAAGCCTTTAAATCATCATAGAAATGACTGGAGGAATGGATCCTGTGGTAAAGAATTTTAATAACGTGTATCGCAATCTCATCATTGAAAAAAAATTATGTGGCCAGTTGTGAAGCTTTAATTTAATAAACTACCTAATTATTCAGAAGACAAACATAAGTTGTGATGTTTATTCACACCTTAAGAAGGTCTTCCTGATTTTGACACGCCAAACGACTACCTAGAATACAAATTACGAGTTGTATATTCTTATGGCTTATTTCATTTATACCACTTTTTGACAGTCTGTTCAAGCTTTAATGTTTGAATAAAGGATAAATTGATAAAAGGTCTTTCGGATCCTAACCGATACCTGCTCTGTGGACAAAACATAATACAGGTCCCATTATAGAAAGGCTTAAAAGTTTGCATTTTTACTAACTTATACCCCAAAGCTTACTAGGTGTATTGCAAGCTACTAGGTAAAAGACGGTAGCAAAAATAAGACTATTTGTCAATTTTTTGATAAGATAATTCCACTTAAGATGAGTGATTTCTATGAGATACCGATTCTTGATTATAGTGGATTTAACTACATATGAAAATTTTTTTTATAAGATTATTCAAGCAGGTACTGGAAAGTGAATTACAGTAGAAATCATAGAAATTGACTTTTTACCCATTTTTTAATATAAATGCCCATTTGAGATCCAAGAATGATCCACGATCACTATAAAAGAAAAATTAAATTTTAAAATATTTGAATGCATTTCTGCAAATTGAAATATAGCATAATAAAGTGGAAAAATATACTTTTTATGTACTGTTCGGCATGGAAATCATTTTATATGAAAACCCATCTCGGTGTAGTTGGTTTAACTACTTACGGAAAATCATAATTCAACGTATTACTGGAAAACTATAATAGATTTTCTTTACAAAAAATATAATCACGCATATATAGCAACGAAAAAAATAGAGGATAAGCCTTGGAATTGAAGGGCTTAGCAAATTTTGCCAAAAAAATTACTTGAAATAGAGTTTTATTCAGAAAAGAATACAAAATTGATTGGAACACTTATGCTAGAAATTCTGTTTTTAAAAAATTAAATAAATATAACGGTATATTGATTATTCATACAGTAAGGCCTGGTAAATCAATTCTTATAGATAATATACCTGATTTAATAACAATATTATATACAAAGAAAATTATTAGAAAATGGTTTATTAAAACTGAAAATTATAATGAGCTGTTTGAAGAGAATGCATACACTTAGACTGATAAAAGTGGTACTTAGGGTAGAATGATACATATGCTGCATAACAAGATATTCCAACAATAAACTTAACTTCTAAGTAAATCAAGTACGGAAAAAATAAAAGTATTTTATCGTTAAACCCTAAAATTTGCAACGGATCTACATTTTTTTAGTTAAAGCATTTTTGGATAAAAAAATCAGCAAAACTGTCTGACATTTGAATGTATTTTAAGAAATCAAAATATGGGAAGCTAGATATAATGGAATGTAATGTGTAAAGTGTAGTAAAAGTTTTCAAAAGGAAAAAACTAGAAAAAAATATAAAAATATAAATACTAAAAGATATATTATCTTAAAATTCAATTATTTTATTAAAATCAAAAACAAAAATACAAAACTGTTTATTTATTTGAAATTAGATCAATATTTTGCGAAAACGCCTTTTACAAATTTATATAATTTTATTAATTATTCTTATTATCCATATTTTTTTATAAAAAAAAACTAAATACCACAACAGCTAAGGAAACATAAATTAATCAATAAATATTCATGTCCCGACAAGTTTAAAATATCAAAGAAAACGACATTTTTAGAAAAAAAACTTATTCACCATGTTTGCTTAATAGTTGTATGAATGAATGGCTGCCATTCATACCTTCATATTAATTCAAGGATACTGTAACGCAACGATTATTGCTATATTTGTCGCTTTATTTATTCTATAAAATGCACATAATAAGTCAAGTATATCATTATAAACGCAATTTATCTACTTTACGGCATTAAAGTTTCCATTAATAAAATGTCTCCAAGTAGCTAATACATCTTTAAAAATATTAAAAAATAGATCAGACAATAACTTCCTACAACTACTTTCATTTAATATATTTAACAACAATTTAAAAATAAACAGCTCTTAAAAAAATTGTGGTCTCATCTTGTCACCATAAAACAACGAAATGGCTGACTTCAATTGACCTCCATAAAGCCATATGGTCATTTTTTATAAGTTCGTCCTTAATCTGAACCAATTGGGATTGCTTAAGCCTAGTAGGTATAACGTTCGCGAATCGCCATACAGTGAGTTATGTTCAAGCTGCAAAAACACAACTGTTTTATGCTTTTAACGTTTTCTGCAAATAGTGAATCAACAGATGTTTATCAATGAAAACTGCTTGTACCATGTGCGGTTACTGGTTTTCAGCGTATGTATAATTACTAGAACTTTAAAAATACGTACACGACTAGAATAGAAGTGAAAATATAAAACAACTTTTTTAGTATGAATGTTTTTTTTATCTTACCCTATGTATATGTAAACTACCCCACTATGATCTACCCTCATATTATAAAAACAAGTTATTGAATAGCCGTCATTAAATGCAACCATTTGACCTATCTGATCTGAACAATTGAGTTTTACATGCATGAAGGGCTACACTTGTAGTAAAATTTATGATAAGCAAAACGATATTTTGAATGTATAACTCCAGACTTTTAGGTTGATTCTTGTTGAGTCTATTTATTTCCTAGCGTTTTTTAAATAAAAAGAAAAACTAGCTCATTTTTCTCTAGAATTTTTATTATATGATGTCAATTTCATAAAACATAACATAAAATGGAGACAGAGATAAAAGCTATTCATGCCAAATATTGCTTATTGATGCTATTAAATATTAGGAAAATTAAGGTAAATACGATAGTTTAAACAAATTATTAAAAATATTCAAAATAAAAAAAAAATAAAAATGACAGAAAAAAATAATTATTTAAAAAAGCTCTTAGAGTAACCAAAATGATTTACTACTTTTAACTAATATTAAATTAATTAAATATTCCTTTTATCTAAACCAACTATAAAGTAGTTATCTTAAGTTGTCGACCTGATTTACAAACTAGGAAATGAAAATGTTTATATAAATTTTATCAAACACATTAATCATAAAAAAATGTCATCCAAGACGTTAGACCAAAAATGGTAACAGCTAAATTAAGTGTTCCGAGGCAGCTTAGTCCACTTCCACCGGGCATATCTATAATCTTTTTATTCTTTTTATAGCATTCCGCCTCTTTTTAGGCCTTATGATGATTTTACTCACAAGTCATTTAGTCATTCTTATTTCGTCATTTAATCGCAACCAACCATCTCTTTTTCCAACTTAACATTACTTTTCTTATCTTCTTTTTGTTGTATGAATTTCTGTGAAGTTTATAACAGAATTAAGATCGGCTAATGCGATTAGTTGTTGGTGCATCTAATTTTTTACTATCTAAATGCAAAGATGTGTCTTTATTTATAATTTGATACACTCACAAAATTAAAGTTAAATTTAAGAAATAGATTTAAATTTAAGAATACTTACTTAAACCAATAAACAGAATTAATCCTCCCCTTAAATTTGGCCGAATCGCAGTAATTACCAATTTAAAACCGCCTTCTGGGCAAGCAATAAAATCGCCTTTCTAGTCCTCTAAAGCCGATTGTAAGTTACAGATTACTTGAAATGTAAATCAAAGGATTTTTGATTGTGCGGCTGCGGCGAGCATTGCATTTAGTATAATTCAGTAGCGTAGGAATTAAAATTAATTATTTTGTTAAAAAAATGGTAATATGATTACCAAATGAAGCTTTGATAATGATCAATCCTTTTATGTATAACCTAATAGGATATATGAATCCACTTTTACATTACCACATACTTCCAACATAGCCTCTTAGGATTCAGACTTGTGGTGTTCAAGCAACAATATTTACCCCATTCCGCTATTCCTGTGTATGTGTGTGTTCCTCATCATCTATGATACATACGCATCTTCATTCATGTTCTAAAAGTTGAAAATATTTCTACGCCACTGGTGAACCAAGCCCCAGGTAAAATTTGCCTCGACTCGTTTGTACCTTAGTGTGGGCCGATAGTTTATCTATTATCTGGTCTCGGAGCGAGCGCAGGGCACGCCCATAGGCTCTCTGGTTCCTTTTTGTTTTCTTTTTTCGTTTCTTAAAGCTTAAAGCCTACACTTTGTTGTCTGATGCAAAGGAACGGTTTCGAAAAGGGTCCTGATTGATACTAAAAGCGTATGATTTTAGCAATTCACTAATGGCGATTTTGTGACCCTTGCTTTTCTTCTTTGACTTGTTAAATATTTCCATTAAGAATGAATTTATATTATCTCCTTGGCTACGCATAAAAAAACTTGTTTAATTTAATCTTAATTCCAGATAAACGACAGCTTTAGAATTAATACACAAAAAAAATTGAATCCAGGGTACGAGATCCTATTAAGTTATGCATGTAAAACATCCAATTAAGTTGTGCAATTTGGTTTTTACTTTCAACAATACAACTAGTAGATTGACTTCTATATTATATTTAAAATAACTCAAAATAAATAGAAACAAAAAAACCAAAATATTGAAAAAAAATTGATTTTATAAAGTGCAATGACATCGAGGTTCAATTCAAAAGATATGTTGTAGTACCTTTGAGACAAGACTGCCATAAAGATAAAAGTAAAGAACTGTTACAGAGGGATTTAGGCAGCTTGATCATATCTTCTCAAAAGGATTTAAGACATAAGCTGAAAAAGCCCAGATAACATAATTAGGAAGCCCTCTATTCAACGTAGTTTTATCATTTTCAATCGTTAGATAAAATACATTTTAACAAAGACTGGTCATATGGAAAAATAAACTAAAACTATTGGTTCAATTTATACTTCCTTTACACATGCACCGATCCAACCACTTTTGGGCAAAAAAACTTCAGCCAAAAAACACTAATATACTAAAAAAAAACATCTGTTGAATATTAAATCGTAAGCAGCTTGCACCAGGAAAAATTTAATATTGTTAATATTATCCTTTACATGTGTTTCACATGTGGGTGAAGAGAATAAACAGACCGGTGGAACGTAATAAAAGATATTTTTTTTTGTTTAGATATCATAGTCCTTGTCTTGTCTTAATAGTAGCAATTATTATATTATTATATATTTAAAAAAAAGTAACTTGAAAGAATTCTCTTTTAAATCCTTTAAGCATTATTTACTTAAATAAGTAAATAAAACTTCCCGTGACAGGTAGATTTTAGAAGGCGTGTTGAAAAGTCTTATTTGACAATTTCTTGGGGGTTTTGTTTGAAAATAAAATATTTAACATGGGTGTGCTAAGAGACGATTTCCTTTGCTTGCATGCTTTATGATATTCGTTTACAAAACGTGAGGTTTTTATTTATTATATAATTTATTTTTTAATAAGTTTATATTGAGTTTTTGAATATTTGTAGGATTAATTATTAACATTTATTCAATGTTTAAGACACTAAATTTAAGATATTTCTGTTCGTCTATAAATATTTTATAAAAATTCATGAGTAAGGGATCTGCTGGATTTATAGATTTATATTAATGTAAATTGTTATTTATAATTTTAATACAAGACATGTACTTACTTGCAAAAACTTTCTCCTTTTAATGGCGATGATATGCATGTTCCCCCATTCTTGCAAGGACTGGGAGAGCAAGAAACAAAACCTGGAAAAAATAAAAAATATTCAAAAAATACATCCTCAGTTTATATTAAAAAACAAGATAAAGAAAGCGGGTCTTAAGTGATTTTAAGAACGTTAACTGGTAAGCCATTAGTTTGCGATAAAAATTTGGTCTTCGAAATATTTTATTGGCCTTAAGCCTTTGATTGGATACAATGGAATGTCGTGGGTCTGTTAATCGACTATCTGACCATCTCGAAACATAAATGGAATAAATGAATGTTGTAATGTCTTGTATAACTGCTATTAATTTTCAGTTGAGTTTAGAAAATTAAGCTTGATTAAAGTATCGTTAAATATTAATAGTATATTTTAACTTTTAAGCAACTGCATAAAAGACAATAAAATATGTATTTTGTTAAAAATTGTTAGGAAATAAATTTATTTATCCAGTAAATTTTTGTTGGATGTATTTTTTTAATTTAAAATCTTTCATTAACAAAGCTACAATTCTTGTAAGTATGAAAAACTAATCATACTTTTTAACTTCATTCTAGAACACCAATCTAAATTATTATCTACTGACCATTATTGGCTGTAAATTGACTTCTTTGGTTAATATTGATTTAGAAATACTAAGAATTTTGTTAAAAAATAGATCAGACTATAGCTTTTTCATCACTAAAATCAGATTTACAATCAATTTCTTACATCCTGCGCTACCGCCTCTCATATCTTTTTTCTCAACTAATAGCTTCTGGTAAATAGTCGTACATACAGAAAACCAACTTCATCCAATTTAATACAGCATGTAAAATCCACGGGTTGTTATAAAACTCCTTAGTAGTACCAAAGACAAAGACCACAGTGGTACGTGAGCGTTTTACAAATTGAGGAGAAATAATGCGGCACGGTCAGTCTTGCCGGCCAGGCTGGTGTCGTTTGTTTTATCAGTTTTTAATCTGGCTTAAGGTATTTTTAGCCATTTTGGTTTATTAGTGGTACTTCTCGGAAATAGAAGTTCTTTGTTACTGTATGAAACTATGTGCTTGCTGCAATATTTATGCGGATAATGCAACGACCAGAGAGGGCGATAAACCCAAAACAAAGTTGATCAAATTGATTAGCATAATAACGTTCTCATTAATTCGAAACCAAATTAATTTTAAATATTGTAATTAATTTTTCTTAGGTAGTGATTAACTTGTGATTTATTATTTAGGACATAAATTATTAAATTAGTATCCTGATCGTGAATTCTAAGTTATTTAAGAAATATTATGACTTGTTATCTTTTATCAAAATTAGCAAGTCTGTAGACTCTTAAGAGGATTAATCCAGTTTTTGTATATCAAAAATTAAAAAATTAACGTAGTCTGCTTTTTACGCTAATTTTTTGGCTAATGAGTTAAAAGTAAGATTTATGAATGTGCCTCTGCTTTTTCTGGTTAAGGTAAAACTGAAAAAACTGCTACGAGTATCCGAATGATGCCAAGTCAGTCTATATATATAAATAAGGAGAAATTGTGCATAGGGAAACAATTGGCAATATTTTATGTAGTTTTCTAGCACTAGAAAGAACCAAGCAGGCTGTCCTTGGGACTGTCTCACTTTAAGTAGAAGATATAAAAAACGCTTTCTTCAATCAATGAATAGAACTAACGGAACAAGAGAACTAACTTATATAACGAGCAGAGCAAGTCTTACCTAATTCTTAAAGCATTTAATTTTTAAATATTATTTAGAACCTCAACAGAAACATTAGAATAGAGATATGCTGAATAATTCTGCAAGGATACCACATGAACATACTTTAGTTATACCTTAGCATCAAATGTTAGATCATCAGGCAGTACCAAGCTATTTACTTGTAATTTTAAGGTTTTAAAGGAAACAATTAGCAGTGCAATAAAAAAATAAACAAATATAGATCCTTATTGAAAGAGTTTGGAGGGTCATACAAAATATGATCTCCAGGTCTTATAAATTCATTTGCTCAACACATCTTCACATGAAGACCACCCATAAGTCATAGCAAAAAAAGAGACTCATTAATTACTTTTGAAACAACGCATAAATATAAATCTTCGAACAAAAATTACTAAGCGCAGTAAATGTATAGGAGTAAAAAGTTTTGGGCGTACTACCTTACAACGGGAGGAAGGGATAAAACCCGTTAGTCTCAGCAAGCCTGTTCAAACTACCTGAGTAGATTAATTGCTTCTATGACAATTTATATACTAAATACTTAAATTTAATAGTGCGACTGCGAAAAAATGTATATTTAAGCAAGTAAATGATTGTAATGCATTTTTCTCAGAACTGTTGGGCGCCAAACTACCACACTTTGAATTTAAGAAAATATAATTTATGCCTGTGAAGCTTTATATCTCTTAAATAAGTCTTAGTTTTTTTATAGTTATGTTACGAATATAATATGAAAGCGAATAATTGTTCTTATCTCATGCTAGTATTATATATATATATATATACATATAAATAAATATATTGTAATTTACAATAAAATTGTTCTATAAATAAAACTTTCAAATAAAATCATAAAATTCAGTAGTACAAAACCCATTTATATTGTTTACATATGTCACAAATTGGGCTCAATCCTGGCTATATAATTTACCCATCACTGGTCCCTCCCACATTAAACTGAAATAAACAGCTCACATATCACATACGGGCTACTTAACTAATTTTAACTTAAAAAAGATGGTCTGGACACACGTCAAACTTGGTTACATCAATTGTTTCCCGGATGAATCTATTAACACTAACCCGTGGCTAGAGTTTAGCTATAATTTGGTTGTAACAGCTGATTTAATTAGGAAGTCGGAAATGTTATAGAGATGTATTTGTTGAACTACCGTTATTAAGAGTATTTTTAAATTTTACGATTTGTTTATATTATTTTATAGTAATAATTCCAATCAGATTATTAAGAGATTCCTAATTATGTAAACTAACGATTTAAATTAGATTAAATTATGTTATGTTAGTTCCTAACATTTTAATTTTGCCATTTATACAGAAACGAATTCCAAATTAATTACAATACCTTATATAGAACATATATAGACAAACTTAGACTCTATTATTGTTTCAAGGTACAATTGTTGCAGTCAAGCTTAGTTTTTATTTCTGACCATAAAAGTTCAAGATAAGTAAAGATTAAAGGCATGCATTTTTTAATTTGCACATTTTTCTTTTTTTACGTTAAAGTATAGTGCGTTGTAAACAAAGAAACTGCAACATCTGCAGACCCCCAAGGCTAAACTTTTTACCAAATAAGAATATATTGTGATTTTACACCTTGTTGAGGATATTTTTTAAAAAATATCTTAATTTAAAGTAACGAGCATGGAAGGTGTGATGTTTAGTGCATCATAGTCAACTAGTCGTCAATCGTCGGATACTCTTTGCGGTCTTTGCTCGCCTCATCTAGTTATTTCCAATCAGTCTCTTGACATCGTTTGTCCAAATGGTCAGGAGTCTTACTCTGATGCTCTTACTAGTCCATGGTTTCCACTCTATTACTCTATGCATCCAACGAGATTCCTCCATTTTATATATAGCCAGCTCCATCGCCATTTACATAGGCGTTTCACGACACTCGTCATTTTAGATGTTTGCCGAATTTCTTCATTAGTTATTTAGTCTAGGTGAGTTACACCTACCATTCTCCTTTCCATTGTGCCTCCTCGTTGTGCCGTTTGTAATCTAGAAATAATCTCTTTGTTAACCGCCCATATCTGTGGGCCGTATATTAAAGTTGAGAGAACATAATGAACAAAGATGCGTGATTTGAGAGTGTTCTGGGAGATCTGAATAAAAAACAGCTCTAAGCCTTCCGAAAGTTGACCATGCCAACGATACCTTTCGCGATAAATGTGCTTTTAAAAAATATTTTGATGTTTTCATTCTTTGACCTATGTACATATATGAATCTCTTCGTTCTAGCTTTGTGTTATTTTTTTAAAGTTTCGTGAAGTTTCTTTAAAATTTTTTTAAAGTCTTTGGTGCTTATTTTAAGACCTATACTCTTTAATTTCCAATTTAGCTCTGTGATTTTTTGCAAACAAAATTATATCATCCGCAAAACGAAGGGCGCTCAAGTATTCGCCATTTGTCTATACTACTTTGGTTTCCTAATCAATTTTCTTAAATTTAATATATCATCTAACGCAAGTGTAAATAATATTCGTGAGATAGATTCGTCCTGTCTCAATCCTCTGCCGAGTTCAATTTTATTTATAAAGCTTTTCAATGCAACTTGAAAAGTTGTTTTATAATATATATTTTTAATCAATTGTGTATTAGCGGTCTACTCATTAATTACTTAGTGCGTTTAATTAAATTCGTTAAAGCCTATTTTTCGATGAAGTTGAACGCTTTATTATAATCAATAAAAGCTATCCAAGGGGAAGTTTATATTCACTTGCCTTTTCTATAAATATTCTTATAACTTGCAGATGATCCAAAGTGCCAAATCCTTTCCTGAAACCAGCTCATTCGGTTGATAGCTGTCGAGTTTTTTGGTTAGTCTTTTTGATTATTTTTATCACTTATATATGACAGATAGAAAACTAATTAGTTTATAATTACTGAGTTTTGTTTTCTTGTCTTTTTTGAAAAGTAATATTACTTGCAGCCACTTATTATAAGTTATCTTTGGGAGATCACTTATAGTCTCCCCTAAACACATTCCCAATATGGTATCATCTTCTCCTGCTCTCTTCCTTTTGGCATTTTTGATATAATTGTTTTACTGGACTTATTCTGACTTTAAGTTAGGTATCTTTTTGGCCTTTTATTTGATTCACCTTACGGTGAAGTAACTTCATCTTCATATAGTGATCGGTAGAAGTGTTTAATTCTTGCATACTTTCTTTCGGTGTTATTCTCCTTTACAAAATTTGTAATGTGGGCAGTAATGTAATAGCAGAGTTTGAAAATTCTTTCTATCTTATATGGTCTCTATAATTTGTTGATTTTTATATTTTCTTGTATCGAGTATTATTCTCTTTCTTATAGTTTTATTTATCTCAGTAATTTGTATGTGACTTATCATGTCTGGGTGTACTGTCATACATTTCTGTATAAAATCTATAGTTTCAACAGAAAAAATGCAATTCCGTTAATGTAGTTTTTTCAGTTGATGCTACTCCTGTTTTCAATGCCTCTAGACTTTTTTGTGATCACTTTTTGTCGTTCTATTTGTGTATTGAAATATTAGATATGATCATTCGGTGGGCGCTCTCCATTTTGACCGAGTTAATGATACTTATATTTAAGAGTATCTCATTTTTGCTTATTCCAGTTGGGTGTTTTCAGCGTCGACCTTTTCTTTCCTTGAAGTAAGTATTCATAATTTAAAGGTTTAGTTATAACATTTATAATTACCAAAAAATAAAAGTTCTTAAAAAACTATCTAAGTCTCTACACTTTTGATTAGTACTGAGTATTGGCAACAAAAACAAAGACAATTTTCGTTTATTAACACACAGTAGTTAACCCAAACGTAGCAGTGATTTCTCGCAATTCGCATTTTTATGAACTGCCAATTGTGGATGATAAACTTAATAGATTACTCTAACTGCCTTGGGGCTGTAAGTGGTTATCATGCGATGAAAAACTGAACTCATGCTTTAATCACAAAATGGAGCAATTTTTTTCAGTTTATTATCCATTCCTAATAGTAGTATTGTCTAGCTACCGAATGAAATAATATTTAGTAGTACAAACCATGGTTACAATACCTCCACAAAGCCTTGTTAGCCTTCTAATAGCATTAATGCTTAATACAGTCACCTGTTAAAAACGGAATCTAAAAAGCTAATACAATTATTGATAATAATTGTAAAATAACCTGGATCTAGTAGAAAGAAGCGTTTGTAAAAGAAAGTAATGAAAGTTAAATCTAGTTTAAAATTTAAAATGTTTTTATTTAGAAGAAATGATGTACCACTGGATACAAGTTGTAATTATTTCAAAATAAACAAGAGAAATTCTTATTAATTTCAAAAAACTTCAATATTTTATTGATATACTTATTCACTAAGTCCCACTTTCTGGAAGGAATACACCCTAATATAGAAACTTGATTCAGTAAAAAGCTCTCCGTGAGCATGCTATCACCTAGAAATTAAGATTAGCAGAACTGTTCTATTTTTCGACTTAAGTGTCTGCTTATTCAGTAATATCCAGAATACAAAGTATACCTACTTTAAAAATAACAATAATGGAAATCTTTGATCGAATCGAAGTATTAACTAAAAATGGGCAAACCAAAAATTAAGCTACATCAGTTTATGTACAAATAACAAGAATTATCATTCTGGAAATTAATTGGGATTTCCAAAGTATATCTACTTTGAAAACAAAAATAACAGAAATCTCTGATAGGATAAAAGTATTAAATACAGATGGAAAAACCACAGATTAAGGGTTCAATCATGAACAAACAACACAAAGTTATTTTTAATTGCGAATGAAATAAAATTATCTTAAAATAAAAAAATCGTTTCATCTAAAGAAAAGTTAACTGCGAGTTACGAAAAAAACTCTTAAAGAATAATTTATTGGAATTTGGCAAAAAGTCACGACTTAATCAAATAGACATGGATAGTGTGAGCATTACTGTAAATGGGGATAACATTCTTTATAAGAGTGAAATTAAGTATTTGGGTACTATTCTAGATGCCAATTTAAACTTTTGTGCACATGCAGACTACGTCATGCGAAAATTCTCCAAAAAAGTTGGATTTATCACCAGAGTGGGAAGAAACCTCTACATGAGCACAAAGTTGCTTTTGTTTAATAGCATTGCACTTCCGCATTTGCAGTATTGCTCCTCGTTGTTGTTTAATCTACCACAATATAAAATACACCAGTTGGAAGTAATACAGAATAGAGCTATGAGACTGATTTTAAAATGTGATCGATATACACCAATTAAATGTATGTTAAGTGTCCTAAATATGATGTCTGTGACTGAACGTATAAAGTTTAATGTCTATTTGTTTATATTTAAATTGAAACATCGTTTGTTACCCAGCTATATCTGTGATAAGTTAAAATCGTTTGAGGATATACACACATACAATACTAGACATCGTCAAGATTTCGCCATAGTGGATAGGTCTAACACTGTTTAGTTACTTAATTCGATTTTATTTAGAGGCTCAATAGAATTTAATAAATTGCCTATGATAATTAAGACCTGTGATAATGTAAACCAGTTTAGGAGGCTATTGAGAAAACATCTAATTAAATAGGGATAGCTAAGAGTATTTCTATTTTTTTTTGGTGTTGTACATTATATTCTTCTTATGATTTTAGTTATAAGTTTTATTATACCAATAACTGTTGTGTACATTTTCTTTTATTACGCTGATCACTACTCTATTATACCTAATGTAGCCCTGTATGTAATAAACTTTTATTGGTTTATTATTATTATTGTAGTTTATTTTCGTTGTAGACTTTAGTACTGCTTTATATTATAATTATAATTATTGTAATGTATGAAGCTATTATGTTAAATAAACTTCTTTATTATTATTATTTCAATGTTCACAACTAAACTTGTCTGCCGCAAAAATCACTCTATCTTCATTTTCTTTTAAATTAATTCAATGCCAATGCAAATATCTTATTTTAATATCAATTTGGCAACATAGCGCCCCTCAGTCAGTGGTGGTTCACCACCTGCTCCGACCGTTAAGGCACGTTAAAAGTGTGCACATCCAGTGACGAGTGACTGGGTGGAGAAGGGTGCGAGGGGGAGGACGCCTATCGTGACGTCAGGCGACAGCTGCACTTTTGTATCTCGTATATTATTTACGCGCCGGTGTCATAGACAAGAGCAAGAGACACGGTGGGTGAAGGAAAGTAGATAACAATGTTGCCAATTGTTATCTTTTTTTCTTTGGGATTAAAGAATTATTGAGAAGTAAAAAATAATTTTGAGAAGGTAGTTTACACACTACAAGAATATTAAATTTATATTTTATTGATTTAATTTTATATTAGTTTAGAAGTTTTTACACTACGTTGGGCACCAAAAGTATATAAAACACGATTTTGAACCGACGTTTTTAAGATATTTTCAAGAGCATGCTCGGAATTCTAAAATATCTTGCTTAATTAATAAAGGCCTGTACTTCTCAAAACTTTTAAAAATAATTCTGCAAACATCCACATAAACTTGCAAACATGTGTGTAACACTATACATACCATATTTAACTTTTAACCGGCCAGAACATCTGCGTTCTCATGGCCAAATTCTTATCTAAATAAGCATTAAGTGAATGACTAAAACCGTATCGTTAACTCTGTTTATTATTGAACTTATTATTTAAAGTATTTTTAAATACTGCCACTGGTTGTAATTTAGTAATAGGAGACATTTTCCATCGGCCTTGATCAGCTCCATCTTTATTATTCGTCTTTTCTCCCCACATTAAAATGATATTCTCTGTATAGAAGAGGATAGCGCTAAAAGACACACTCGTACCACATCCTGTGTTTAAACGTGTTCGAGGTGGTTGTTTGGCTTACAATGTTGCCAGGTTTAAAATTAATTTTTAAAAGGAGAAAGGAATAAAAGGGTTGTAGCTTACGAGAGATCTCTGTAACATTAGTAGTAGAGTATCATTGAATTAGGATTATGACGTATTTCTTAGATGTTTTTTTAAGTTTCTTGTTTTTACCCATAAAATTCTTGATGGTATTTTTATAATGAATTAAGGCTTCCTTTAACATAAATTCTGGAAGGAAGGAATCAGTTTTGAAATTAAATAATTTTTAATTGTAACTTACAATAGGAATTGTATAGTATTCGTGTAAATTTACACTTAAATATAATAGATAATTCAGTAATTGTTAAATGAAAAAAATAACTTGAATGAGATACCTACTATAAGTTACTGCTGTTTATCTTAAAAGTTTCCACCTAAAGTACCTAGTAATGATAGCTTATTTGAAAAGTCCTTTTAATGTTTCTCCAAATCAAGCTTATGCATGGTTCAGAAAATAGTTTATAAAATATAATTGTATTTTACTTTATCTAGTACTCGTATGTTATCCAACTATGTACCTACAAATTTTCTAACCATTGCCGGACTGGGCAAATATATTAAGAAACCATCTACAAGTAGGAAATGCATATCTGTATCTCAAAGATAGTTAGTAGTTTCCAGTAAATTTAGATCAATTTAAAGAAAATGATTCAATCATTGGTTTTTTAAAATGCCTGTCCAGACATGTTCAATATACAAATAGATAAAAAACTTCGTTAATTCGATAGCTGCAGCCGTGTTTATTTATAAATACATTTTATACATATTTACGTTTTTATCAGATTAAGTTCATTAAATTAATTCATATTTTAATCAGTTTTTGTTCAAGCTTAGCTTAGTTAAGGTGAAATAAAAGATATTCATTTAAAAATCTAGAAGCTATTAAAAATTTAACCTAAAAATTAGTATTTATAATAAACAAAAAAATACTTATTCTAGTTACCTTTTGATTAAAGAAGTAGGTGATTTGGAATAGGAAATATGGAACAGGTATATTTTCTAGTAATCCGATTATGGTAAATATAAAATAAAAATGCAAGCTGTTATCCGTGAACTAAATACTAGAATAAAATAAAATTGTATGGTAATATCCTAATCATAAAAAAATTTTTTTTCATAAATCATTTAGAAGTATAAAGTTAATTTTATTTTAAATCAACTTTTTAAGATTCTTCCTTTTGAATCTTTAAGATATTGAAATACTCTAGGTAGGGAGTTTTAAAATAAATATTCTTTATAAGAATATCAATAAGAAATGAAATAATGCAATTGCCTATAAGAAACAGAAAGCCATTAAAAAATTATCAATATTACATATATATCAATTTACAATTTTGGATGAGAGTAGGATTTGTATCCCAAAAAAATAGAAATTATCGAATCAGAGCCGGACTAGAAAAATAATTTAAGAAGGACCTCTATCTGCAGGTAAGCCTATGCATATCATTCATTCTTAGCATTTTCCAATATATTCAGATCAATTCAATAAAAACTTCATTACTTGATTTCCTAAAATGTCTGCCCAGACATGATTTTTTTAGAATACTGCTATACTCAATTCTTTTATAAATAAATAAGAATTTTCAATACTTAATTAGCTGCAGTTGTATTTGTTTACCAATAAATCTTTACAAGTCAAGAAAGTACGTCATTATCAGATTAAAGTATTTCCTTGTGTATTTGTTCAAGCTCAGCTTAATTATGGAATCATTGGTTGAAGTAAAAGTTTGTCACTTAAGAAACCTAGACGATATTTAAAATTATTTATAATAAACGAAAACAAAATATTTTAGTGACCATTTCCCTAAAGAAGTAAGAGTTTTTGATATAAAGCAATATTTTCTTAAATATTCGATTATGGTAAAAAATGCAAGCAGTATGAAATAATTAGAGTAAAAGTAAGTTGTATATATTGCTAAATAAAAAAAAGTATTTTTTCATTAATCATTTAAAATTAATTTCAAAAGATCAATATTTCACATTTAGACACAAATTATTATATTTCATATAGTAAGGCATAAAAATTATTATTGTATAAATTTAAACTTTAATCGTGTAAATGATAATAAATTAAAATTTAAATCACAGGTCTTAAATATATTGGAATATAAGGTCAAAGGATTAAATGTGTTTCGCCTGCATTAGGCATCATCAGATTTACTGTACAAAAGAAATTGGAATAATAAGATTACGAACGCCTATTAACTTAAACTAATTTACACTAAACTTACAAACTAATAACTTCGTATTTCGTGTATTCACAAATAAAAACAAATGATAAAAAAACAACACTACATAGATAGAAGTCAAGGTTAGAAATTAAAAGTTATAATTAATAAAATAGGACAGAGACTTGTTGCTCCAAAAACAAAATGAGGTTAGGTTTAAAGGCAAAAAATCAATTAAAGAATATATGAAAAATAAAAAAAGGTTTGTCGAATTTAGGAATCGAACCACGTACCTCTGTGTTATAAACACATAGTATTAAATTGGCTTGGTATAGTGTACTTGTTTTATTTAAGAAGAATCTGAAGGCTAAATAAAATTGTTGAAAATCAAGTGTGGTTCAAAATTAAAAATGTCATTTACAGAGTTGAGCACTAAACTTTTTTTAACTTTTGTTATTTCAAATTTTTTTAGAAAGTCCAACTTTTTACCTTTAGGACGCTTATGTAACACTTTCACATTCTCATGCATGGTAATAGAATATCCTACAGATAGTAGATAATTAGCAAAAGTTGATTTCGTTTTTAGTTTAAAGTTTTAAATGAAATGGAAAAGTTAAGGTTTTTAAAAAAAATATTTAATTTTAGAGGAAACGTTACCAAAATAACTTAGCCAATAGAATTTTAAAAAAGTGTATGTTTGGTTTATAATGTACCATAGTGCATAATGTGCAAAATTTTTTTGTAAAATTTAAAAAATTATTTATTTATTGAATTTTTTGAGAAGTCATTAATAATTCCAATATGTTCTATTATGTCTGGTTCTTTTTTAAATGGTGTTTTAGAAAGTGGGAATTTAAAAAGTCTATAGAAGAAAGTATTAAAAGCAGCGATTTAGGTAAATATGGTGAAATTGACAAGACTTGTATTATATTATTAGGGCAAGATTTTCTAAAAACTAATGGTAAATTTTAAAAGAAATTTTTCCATTTTCTCTAATGGATAATAAGTCAAAGAAAAGTAGCCTTTTTTTGATTTTCTTTCTTTAACGTAAACTCTATTTGGGGGTGTAGTTAATTAACGTAAGTCTAGGACTATTTCTTCGAGATTGAAGGGTGTAACAAAAAAAGTGTTAATTGTTTTTGGTTTTTACGTCACTTTATTTATTTTACTTTTTTTAGTAATTATTGCGTTTATTTTGTATTTTTACAATTATTATTATTAATATTACATGTATAAAAGAAATTACATCATATTATACGTTATACTACGTTATATTTTTTAATTTTATATATAGAACTCAAGGAAATTCCAATTATGTCAGCAATTTAAGTGCCAGCATTTAAATTTTAGGACTATTTTCCTACTTTTTCAATTGATTCAGTCTAAGTTATAGAAAATAGAATGCTATTAACAATTTATTAATAAACACGCTAAAGTTCACAATACGATAAGAATTATAATTACAACAGACAATTATATTGAATAATATCCTAAAAATACAAAATTTCAAAAACCAATAGATTTGGAAAAAAATTTCAACAGAGTTGGACTAGGATTTATGTTCCAAAAAAGTTATGGTATAATCAGGTAAAAATGTTTAACCGATAAAAAGAGTTTTGGTTACCGTCAATATTCTCATTTTTTTCTACCATTTTTTAAAACTACAATTTAAAAAAAAAGTGTGCAAACGAATAAAGGAAAATAACATAATCTAATAAACGCTATGAAACCTAACCAACAGTTTAAAATCGCGAAATCATTAAATATCATTAACCCATAAAGATCCACCTACTTATCCGAAAAACTATTTGACCCCAGAAATCGAACGGTCAAAGCCACACCTGCCCTAATGCCAACGTTACCTATTATATTGGAAATAACTATTTTCCTAATCAAGCGGCACACACATACACACGGATAGAGATAACCATTGGGTTTAGCGCATGATGGTTCACCGAAGTTCATGGAACCACCTCTGGTTAGTACGGTAATTAGCGTAAGTTGGTTTACATCAAAGGTCTTATTTACTTTGTATCTCAATAACCTAGTTTGTAGATCTTCAGGAATTTAAGTAATTTTTTTAAGTACACTTGATAAAATATATATTTACCTGCAAAAGCTATGTGCTCGTTGAGTTCTATGAAACAGATTATCTTTGTAAACCTGAAGCAATTTGAAAGGTTGCCACGCACATTAAACTGTTATATTTACCCATTGGTAAATCTTGCATTTATTTCATAATTCTTAGAATCTAAAAGGTGTTATGGTTGAGGCGTGCCGAGAAGTAAAATGCTGTTCTAGTCTAAGAGAAAGCCTGAGAATGTCGATAACGCGAGGACCGCTTGACAAGCAATGAATCCTATAACTCTTTCTTCTGGTTTAATGGTGATAGAACTGCCTGTATGAGATGCAAAATACAATTTTACTAGCTTATTCTGTAGGATAATTTATATCAATTGCGCTGCTATATATCAGTCAATATTGCCGATAATATTATATAGGATGCTAAAACTTTTAGTAAAACTGATCTTTTTAAATCGTTTTCAATTCTTACTTAAATTCACTGCAAAAATTTCATTTGTAATACTTTATCAGTGTTATTTTTGAATGAAAAGTTAAATTTTTGGTATTATAATGAAGTGGATCTTTTAGAATAGTTAAATTAAATATATGTATGTATACAGTGCGAGTCTCTATCATGGAATAAATTCACTAAATGAGAGATGTTTTTTTTCTCGGAATATGCTCGGACGCGTCGATTAGTATTTTAAATTACCTTTATTTTAATGTAAAAAGATATATATATACAATATGTGTCAAATGTGAGATCTGACGTCATCGAATATTTTTTTAAACCCAACCCTATTTTTTAATGACCATTATTAAAGAATTTAACAAGTTACACGTGCGTGACAAATCAAAATTTTATTAATTATCTATTTCTTTAGTGAGAAGTATCCCAATGTACTACCTATATCGCAAAGTACCATTAGTAAGATCGATAAAAAGTTCCTAAAACATGGGAATTGAAGATAAATAAAAAATCATCGAGGGAGGTCGCTCAATGAAAAGGTCAAAATTAATGTTCTTCTCTCTTGAAGAAAATCTCCATGTCCCCACTAAGCAGATAGCTAGGCAACTTGAAATTAGTCTTCAGTGGCGAGAATTCTTAAAGCTTAACAATTTCATCCCTATAAAATCACAATCCCTCAGAGACTTACCGAAAAGGATCCGAATAGAAGACTTCAGTTTTGCAAACAAATGATGGATCTACTAGATCGGAATGTTTTACAAATAAATAATAACCTATTTTCTGATGAATCAACTTTAATGTTAAATAGTGAGGTAAATCGTTAAAATTTCGTTACTGGCATACTTGATGAGCGAAAGCCACATTCAAAAAGTCAGTGTTGGTGATCAAGTTATAGGACTGATTTAACTCCACGAAAATCTTAATGCAGCAAGACATTTAGAATTTTTACAGAAGGACGTAGTTCCGAATTTAACTATTTTGTTTCTTTGTCCTATAGAAGCTAACATCCCGAATAGAAACATCTGATTTCAACAGGACGGCGTGCCTCCTTATTTTGCCAAGAGCTACCCGTGAGTACCTGGATGATGTATTTCCAGGTAGATGGATTGGTAGAAGAGGAACCTTTGAATGGCTACCCAGGTCTTCGGATTAAATACTTTTGGACTTTTTCTTATGGAGTTAGTTGAAGAGCCAAGTTTTTAAGATCAAACCTGCAAATATTGAGAGCTTGAAAGAACGAATAAGACAGGAGTTAATTTCTGGTAATTAGAAATGGATAACTAAAAGTATTTCCAACATGTCTCGGACATATTACATGTCCATCATCAGGGATAACAAATTAAAGGCGTCTGTCAATTAATCTTGCAGTTCTAGTACCTTAGACAAGGTTAAAACGAATAAAAATGAATAAAAATGGCATATTAAAATATATGTGAATGGGACAAAATTTGGATTTACAAAAAATTAAAACTACGTAATTAAAGCAATAGGTCAATAATCATCATTATTAGGTGAATCCTATAAGGTGAATTGACAGAACCCCTTAGTTTGTTATCCCTGATGATAGACATGTTATATGTCCAAAACATGGATTAATAGTTTTTAAATACATTGAGTGGAGGATGACCGAAATATTTTTCGTTACCCATTGATCTATTAACTCCACTGAAAGAATAAACTACTTCTTCAACTGTAATTAGAAATGTTTAAAATGAGTTTCAGTTCCATTTAGGATATTGTCAATTAGTAAATAAACAACATTTTTAACACAAAAAAATTAATTTATTAATAATTAAAATAACAAACATAATTAACAATTTACAATAAATAAGCCATTATGATAAATAGGACCATGCCTCGATTAAAAAACCGTTAGCGCAGGTGCAAACTTGTGTATGCCACACAGACCCTTTAAAAAAATAATAATAAATAACAAAGAATATTTATAACTATTACCTTGGCCAATATAAGTACTTTTCTGAGTAGAAATTTATGATAATAGAGTTATTGTTTTGTTAACAGTAACAACAATTCCAGAGGGAGGTAGGTAGACGCGCAGGGGGTGCAAAGGAATACGTAGGATGTAAACAAATGCTACTTCTAAAGAAATTTTAGAAATTAGATAATGTTTGTTAAATATCTTTTAAAAGACGAGGAATAAAAAATTGAAATTTGATACGCATGTGTATCTTGTTAAACCCTTTAATAAAATAATCGATGACGTAATATCTCACATTTGAGACTCCCTGTATAAACTTTTTTTACATTAAAATTAATACTATTTACAATACTCATGAGGATGTTCGAGAATATTTACGAAAAAAAGAACACCTTTGATTTAGTGGGTTTATTCCAAGTTAGAGACTTGCGCTGTATATAAAAAGTCATATTTTTGTAAATGCTGATCTGTATACTCTCAAAACATATCTTATACTAAATGGATACAAGATTTTGGTACAAAACAACCTGGTTTCAAGTCAACCAAAGTTTCTTTTAGTAGTTCAAAAAACTTAAGTGAGATGCCTTTTGAAAGTGTACAATTTTTTTAATGAGAGTAACTGTAATATATGAAAAATACTTATTCTAGTCAAGGTGCTCCATGTCTGAATAGTATAGTATATTGCCCATCTTTTTTGCCTGTGCTCAGCTTTCGGCTAAAACAATATTAATTCAGCATCAATGATCACTTTCTAGATGTTATATTTAACTCATTATGGGTCCATGCCCTGGACATCTCTTTAAGTATTTCAAAAGACTTAAACAAGAGGGTTTATAAGAGGATACTTTTTAATGAGAGTGACTAATTTGTTTTTGAAAGTGGTATAGTGGTATCACTTTCTAAATGTTATTTGCTTAGTCTAGTCAAGATGCTCCATGATTCGAAAATGAGAAGCTCTTGATATAATTAAATCAATCCCTGTCTAATATGTGGCAGATATCCGAAGTATACAACTTGATGCATTCACGTAGATAATGTGAAACTTTTTTAGTCGTATACTTGGTTGTTAGTAAGAAGCTTTAAAATGCCGATTTTTCCAAAAAATTTGTCTTTTTCAACTTTATACAATATTTTATATAATTTGCATTATATGATTATTTTATTTCGATTCTTAAGACAACTATAGTATAAAGTTAAGGCACTCTTAAAAAATGTTGATTTTCACATTAATTTTTTTAAATTTATTTGATATAATGTTGATTCTTCGTTGATTCGTTGAAGATAGAATTCAATTAACACTAGATAGAATTCAGTTTACGTAATACGCTCTAACAAGTTACAAGATTAAAATATTTGTATAATTTTGACGAAATAGATGTAAATTATATACATTATATATACTATATGTATATAATGTATATATTATACTATGTGTTCATTATATAGAGGAAATTCCAAATATAAATGATTTAAAAATAAATACATTAAAAAATTATTATATATTATTATTATAAATATATTAATAATATCACCATCTGCATTTGTCCTATTTTGTCGTAAATTAATTTTAATATTTAAGCATATGAGAAAGTATTTTCTAAATTGATATTTATTGAAATAGTAAGGTAATATTAGGGCCAACAAAATAGGTCATTAATTATGTATTCATCACAACAATATAGTTTGTATCATCTGGAATATTTAGACTGTGTATTTTAGAAAAAACAAAACCAAACAAAGTTCAAAAATAAAGTTTTTTTACAAAATAAACTCAAACAAATTAGTTATCTACAATCGCTTTTCTCGAAGAATATAATATGTCTCTTCTGTCTGGTCTGTCAATTTAAGCCTAAATTGTCATTAAAATATATTTTATGTACTATATATAATTTTTAAGAGTTTTCTGGCTATTGACGTTTAACCAACCTTATCCAATTACATAAAACATTATTATGAAAACAAGTGTAAAATTTATAAAATAGGATAATTATTTGGTATGTTTTCACAGATTATAAACTTGACGTGATGATTGAGTAAGTTACACTTAGCAGAGCACATCATTATTTTTTCATATTATATTGTTTATAAAAGATATTTATTAATAGTATGTACGATATAGAAAAATAACTTGTATTTTTGGTAAATAACGTTGCTAAATATAAATTTCCCAAATGTTTACTTAAGATTGTGGTGCATGAATACTTGCGGGTTGGGTTTTCGGAAATATAGGCTCTAAAAGGTGGATTCTGAAAAATTGTATTTTTTATACAAGAAATAAAAGCAATTTAATTTTTTTTGAAATATATAAAACCAAAACTTTGAAAACTTAGATAAAGAATAATACAATAGGCTTAAATTTTTATAAGAACTCAGTGCCTTTAGACTTCTTTTAAGCTTGGCCTTTTATACATCTGTTTGGAGTTCTTATAGAATATTTAACATAGTAGCATATTCTCTATGTTTTCGATTAAATATAAGACTAATTCTAGTATTCTGTCAATAATAAAAAACCAATAAAATACCAGTACATACATATAATTCTCTTACAAACCAAAAAGGTACAGGCATAAGTAAAAACTAAATATTTTTGAATTCCTATTTAGTTTATATTTGAATTTATATTCACTATAGTATATTAAATGAGATTTTTATAACTGATGTACACATTGTTCAATTTTTTTCCTTTACTATTTAGTAGAACGTATTAAAGCATAGTTAAACCCAGAAACAGGATTTTTGACTTTCAATACATATATTTTTTTAAAGATTATTGATAACTTTTTCTTTACAATGGGATAAATTATTTGAATATTGAAGAAGCAAAACTACTTTTTCTTAGATCTATTCTTAATTGCACTGAAAATTATTTTATAATTCACCTTAAAACGCTCTTAAAAGCCTCGTGCGCTACTTTCCTTACTAAGGCACATGACTCGTGTCATTGCAGTTATATGGCCAAAATTGCAAAATAAGTTTTATGTTTCTTTTGCCATTTTCATTTTATCTTGTAGGCATGCTACATTTAAAATCACCTTTTTGGTTTTAAATTGAGTAAGTATTTAAATGGCAACAGAAAATAATAAAAAGTGTCTGCAAGTTTAAAACTTATTTTATTTTATCTAATATTCGAATCACAATTTATAAAATATTCATCTGATATAACGAGATTAGATTATATTTCGAGCGATGGTCTCTTGGAGGGTTCTTATTTTGTATTCAGCTCGTGCATTAGTGACATAACCCATTAATTTAAAAGTTCGATCATTACTTATTGAAAAAACCCAATACTTCCATCCCATGCCTGGTTCGATCCGTTATGTAGCAGCGTTATCAAAACTGAGATCTTCTTAATCTTTAATTCCACTGTAACACCTCGAGAGAAACTTGTCGATAAAAAAGAACACGTAAATAAATAATTATAATGAGACAACGTGCTTGAAGTATACTGACCCGAAGAAATGAAGAGAAATAAAGCGAGTTTAATATTTTTCACGTTTTGGATTTTGCTATATGTATTATTTAGTCCTAATAACTAAATCTTGATCGGCCACTAAGGGAACATTAGTAAGGATTGGAGATAAGGTGAGACATTCTATAAAGAATAGAGAAATATTATATTGAATAGCTTCATGTGAAATACATTTGGTTAGAATCATATTGGCAAAGTATATAGATTTCAACTAGACTGTGATATTGGCTTATGTCCAATATTCCATATGAAACCTAGAAAAATCATGCATTTTGTCCAGTTTTTCTGTCTAGGTCTATGTCTGAATAATTCTAAACGATGGAAAGATTAGCACCAGATAAGAAATGCTCAACTATTGTAAGATAACTATATAAACAGTTATTTGTGAAATTATGTTTTTCAGTTTAAGCTTGTGAATTATATTTTAATTGGTTTAATAGGCACGCGTCAGATTTAAAATAAAAAACTATAGTTTTTCTTAAATATTAAAAGAATCATGAATAAAAAAAATATATCGAAAGATGTCGTCAATTTTAATACTTTTATTGTAAGTATAGGAATTTTGCTTAACTTCAGATATCTGATACGTGAATAATAATAAAAAAAATGTTAGCCTTTTAGTGAAAAATTATATGGTAGTTTGATCAGTTTGTTAATGGTAACAACATCTTTATAATAAAATGAAATATTTCTAATGTTTTTTAATTTTTAAAAATAAAAGTTATAAACATATTTTTTGCATAAACTATAATCATATGATGCACGTTTTGCTAAATATTTAAATTTTATTTAAATTAGATCAGTTAAATAATTATTAAAGAGTATTTTTGGGATTTGAAAACTTGTACGAATATTCTTAAGTTAATTTTATTATAATAAGGTTAATTTATACATTTATAAATGTATACGTTTTTATATTTAATTATTCATTGAATAAAAAAGAGAGAACTTAAAAAAATTGTTTAAGAATACGACCGACAATAGAATAATAATGGGCTAAATGAAAAGCCGGATAAACTGAATAACGAGGCATCCTCTATATATTTATAGCACTGCCTGTTTAAACAATGTATTTTAAAAAATGTAAAAAAATAAAGTCAAAGAAAAATCGTGTTCTCAGCCTAATTTCTTTTTAGATAATTCTCAATCGATTATTTAAACAAATGGCAATGACATTAATATATTAGGTTGCATGTTTAAATATTCCTCTGGCATAACCTTTTAGCACAAAATACCCGTTTTCAAATATTAAATGTCTATTTAAATAGAGCCAATTTAAATGTTTTTTTTTGTAACATTTTTGATATTTTAATAAGAAAAAAAGAAAGAATGTATCATATTACATAAGACAAAATTTAGTGTATGAGCATTCCAAAAACTACATAATTACAAGTTCAAAAAAGAACAAATACATATTTCTAAATTATAAAATTTTCATAAACAAATGATCAAAAAATAATAAAACAGACTTAAAAATAAGAAAAACTGCTGCCAAATACAGAAGTTAGAGAAAGTAAGTTAAGCAATAATAGAGCAAAACAAGATAAAAAGAGAAAATAGAGTAAGGATGATGATCTAGACGTCACACTTAACCCCCATAATAAAGTCTCTCCCACATTAAACACAAACCTGTTTGAAGCACACCCCCCTGATAAAATCTTAAGATTTTCAAAATTCTAGAGCTCTAATTTAATAACAATCCTTATGACTCCAGAAAATTGGCGGTATCATCAACAAACTGAACCACTTTGCCCTGCAGTCTCAATGAGCCTAAGTCATTTACATACACTAAAGCTTGAGGTACTCCAGACTCAAGGGATCCAGAATGAGATAAACATCCAGAACTGTATAAGAACGATGTGATAGATAGGATTCCAGCCATTGCAATCCCACACCCCCCAAACCATATTTTTTTATTTGAGCATACACATTTAAATGCTTGGAATAGGTCACAAAACGCTGCCGTCGCCGACTCTCTAGGACTCTCATTCTAGTGTATTTTCCTGCCAGCAGAAGCTAAAAAGGACTATATGGCCTAAAACAAGATCTATGACCGTATTTTTTTACCTTTTAAAATATATCCAGGGCAAATCTAATGATTTATACAGAGTGTCAATTTGAACAATTTCTATAGGAATATTTTGCAAAATATAAGAATTAGAAAAATGCGGTTTGGAATAAGTATTTTACAAAAACTAGAACTACCACATCTTTATCAAGAGGTGACCTACACATTTTAAATGTTGGGGTTGGGGTACCCACCCTCTCTTGTTATAACTTTAATTAAGGGACTCTTTGAGTAGTTTTAACTACACAAGAAAAGTTTTTTCACTTGTTACTTAATTTTAAATTCTAAAAATGTGAGAAGAAAAGTCACCTGCAAAAAAAATCCAAAATCAAATATTTAATTACAGCAAGAAATATTGTCTAACTGGTGATTTCTTAATGAAGAATATGCTATTTTACTATATAATGAATAAATACAAGGAGGCCCATAAAAAAAATTAGGAGATGACACCCATTTTGCTATTTTTTGCTCCAAAACTTCTAGTTCCAGTCCTATTCAGAAACAAACTTTGACGTGTTTTTGGATTTTGCTGAACAGTTATTCGCTAACCTGTAATATCATCCGGTACGTCTTCGATGGGCCATTCTGTATATTAAATCACTGCAACTTAAATATTTGCGGTAGTCTACATTTTTACACATCTGTAAAAGGTTGATTGAGCTTTTTTTTGTAATACTATTAAATAGTTTCTCAATTATTATAGTCTTAAATGAAAACAAAATATTAATATAGAAAAAGCATAAAATAACTAAACCTTGCTAAGCTGATAACTGAACCTTGGTGATTTACTAATACATTTTAATTTCCTATCTTAATTAAACCAGTGAGCAAAAGCATTCATTTTCCTTTTTTTAATGTTGGAAGATTCTAAAAACATTTTTCTGTCTTATCTAGACCTGTTTTCCCCCTTCTATCCCTTTTAATCTTCTACAACTATATTTATCTACTTGTTAGGGTAGAGAAATCCAACCCTTTAAGTAATCTCAAGATATTTGAGGACTACTTGGAGATTTTGTTTAAGCAAGATGTTTCTTAGAGTGACGATTTCTACTATTACTGACTTACTCACCTTTGGTTCACAATGTCATAAAAGTTAAAATACAATTAAAAATAAAATATTCATTAAATACTTTTAACACATTACATATTGTTTAACCTAAGATATTTTGCTTCCTTTAAAATTAAATTTAATAGCCTTTTCGTCCTCCCTATTACTTTCAATTTACCTCCTAATTTACAGCGCAAATTTATAGTTATATTAGATTAAGATCTATTTATTACAAGAACTACCAAAACAGTTGTTTTCGAGCGAGCAGAGTATATTTTCATAAGCAGAGTTCATAGAAGGCCACCCTTATTTTTAGGGTGGTTCAAGGGAGACCCATTTTAAGCTTAGGTAGACGGTAATTCTAAACCACCAGTGTTGCCAAGTAAAATCTGAAACTTCTTTATTTTTAGATTCGTTTTAAAAAAGAAAAGATACTCACTAAGCAATTATTTAGTGTAAATATCAATTATATTTATGAATAAATTATTATATCTATGTAAATAATATTAGCTAGTTGGCATTTTATTACTAGTAAAACCTATTCTATTGTTTACTTAACAAATACCCGATAAGCTTCTAGTAGCAAAAATATTATCTTAATGATTAAGCATAACATTCTTTATAAAAATTATTTCAAGAAAATATATGATATCGCTTAAGCATCACAGTAATAAATAATCTAAATTATATATCATGTCATTCTAAAAGCCAATAATATTAATTGTATTCTCCCTGTTAATTAAAAAAATACACTGTGATATCAACAAGCACATAGGGACGAAACCTAGTATACCGCTGCACAAAAAGGGCCGTTAAAAAACAAACCGTGACTCGTGAAAACGTGAATTTGTCAAAATGCAATAAAATCACTAAAAGGCAAGTTGTCTCTTGTCAAGCTACTTAAAAAAAACATAAAAGGCTTAAAATAAAAACACACCTGCTGTAGTGGACTGGACCAAAAATCCGAATATCGTCAAGAATATTCCAACGGTTATAATCCAAAGTTGATCATCCTTCTTCTTGACGTTACTAATCCACATTTTGCAAAAGTTTTCGCCCTCATGGGGCACACGGCACTTTAAGGTCCTTTTATATAAAAAAAATAATCCACTATATATACTTTTGTCCAAGACTACGGCCGTTTAACTAGACAAATGTCGTATTTACACTAGGTTTTTCGCGACGATAGTCACCTATAGTATATCATTACTAAAGTATTAATCGAAAAACAGTCAAAAATCGTTTTTTTCAGTCAAAAATCCGCGTGAAAAGTCAAAAAACTCTCAAAAATATGACCAGCGCGCGCGTTACAAAAGGTCAAACATACGCTCTGTACAGCGTCGAAAGCACAATTAAGAGAGAGAGGGGGAAAACAGTTGAACCGGGCACAAAGATGGCCGCCGTGGTAGCGGAGATGTCTTCATGCGCAGGAGTTTGTGCCTTTTGTCATCTAATATGAACTTTTTATCACTATTTTTGAAGGTGTTTCACTATGATTATTTTAAATCACTGTAAGAGTCACAATTTTTCACTTACTTAAGCTGGATGTAGGGTTAGTAAAAGGTAGGAAAACGCGTGAGAAATTTCCTTAGGTACTGCTTTTCGTGGCCACATGTTGGAATGCGATCCCTTCTTCGGGCGACTTGACGGAATTGGCCAATGACGTGGTGGTGTTCTTGGTGAACTGAAGAACTGCCTACGGCTACTCTTGAGATGCACTTAGTTGAGTCAGTTGTACAGTGGGTTAAAGAACTACTGTTGATGGACCAAGAACAATTGAAACATTAATAATTGAGTTAGTCGTCCTTTTTTGTACGTCTCTTTTAATATTTTTATGAATAAAATGTTTGTTTTATACAAAAAAATAACTGTCAGTCAATATAAATTTATCATTAGCACCTACATAAATTGCTTGAAAGCATCTGATAAGGTTAATCACTTATAAGTTTTAGGCAATCAGAATATCTGGCTATTAGAGGGGCTGCTTTGGATGGTCACAGGATCGTTTTGGCTGGTCGATTGCAGTATAAATTATCAAATTGCTTAATTTAATGATTAATGATTAGTTACTTTGAATTTATTGAATCCTAGCAATAGTAATATTTGTATCTTACTATTTAAATTCTTTGATAATATTTAACTTTTTTGTATGTATGCTAATTGTTGTAACCGGATATTTAAGCATATAAAAATATACACGATAGTTTGCTTCTTCTAATATATGTATTCGAAACAAAACGTTAGTAGGATGTTTCATTTTTATTTTTTTTGTTGACTTCAATAGCCATATCTTGTGTAGATTTGGTTCTATACAATGTGTTACATTAATTTATAATCTTAGGCTATCGTCATGCATTTAATTTTTTGAAATGCGGATTTGAATTTTAAGAAAAGGTCTATGTAAGTTCTCTCTAAGCTTTTTTAGTGAATAAACACCTATAATTATATAATAAATTATAATTCTCATTAACTTTTAATTATTTATTTCCTTATTTTTAAATTTATTACATTCCTTACTGGTATTTAAAAATACTAGTAAGGAATGTGATATTAGAAATATCACAGTAAGATATGTAAGGTTACATAGAGGGCTTTTAAAAACGGATTTAGATTTATTTTAATGGGAATATATATTTATATATAGGGTGTTCCTAAATATTATGTTATATTTAAAAAAGTTATTCCTTGGCATATTTTTTGACTTAAATATAACCTAAAATGCACAGGGTGTTTTATATAAAATTTCATATACATATAAAAAGTTTGTATTTTTGCGTTTCCAAAATTATGTTAGCATGATGTTTCAACATTTAATGTAATTTTGTTTTTAGAGATTTTTGACATGATCAATTCAAATTTTGCTCTTATCTTACCGCTCTTACTTGCAGAGGGCGCTACCCTATGTATTAAATTTGAATAATTACAATACATGTCAAGAACAACCTTATAAGTAACCATATAAGTGCTAACTTAAATTCAAAAAAATCTTTTTAAATGCTAAAGGAAATAATAGATAAATATAGATAGACTTGGATTTCGAAATCAACTCGTTGGGAGGAAAATATTTCTTTTTATAATAAATTTAATTATACTGTAACAATATTGTAAACACCGAGAAACCAGCTGATTTTCCGTCATTCCGAAATGACACAAGTGGCACCCCGCACGACGTCTCGAATCTTCCGGAATAGTCAACTGAGTATATAAAGAGCCGCGTCGTCGCTGGGACTCAGTTATCAGTTCAGTGAAGTAAAGTTCGGATTTTTGAAGACATAAATAGTTGTAAATAAATAATTGTAGTAGTCGCGAATGATCGGGTTTAATAGTGTTACTGTGTAAATAAATCAGTTGGTTATTCTCGTGCATCTATTGTTTTAATTTATACCTGACCAACGAGAAAAACGCTTCAATAATTTAGATTACTATGAAATGCCTATTACTAGAAAATAAGCAATATTTTTTTATCTCAAGTTTCGTTCAAAGCTTCATGATAGTAGATATCTATATCTATATATATGCAATGATAGTAGCAACATGTAAGCTCTATTATAAAAATAAATCATATAAACATATTTTAAGTCTGCGATTAAAAAAATACTATAAAACCAATTAACCATAAAATTTTACCTAAAAAACTGTAAGGAATATATTTCACATTACCATTAATGCGAAAGGTGTATTTGCTGTGGCAATAAATAAAGGAAGTCTCATAAAAGATTCCATAAAAGTACGATAGTATTTAAATATACTCGATTAAAATAACTATGCCTTTACTTTAGGGTTTTTCCGAAATCAGGTAGTAATTGAGAAATTAAGATTTTCATAAAAAGATAAATCATTTCATTGAAACTGGCACATTTGTTTTTAAAGTTAGGATATCTGTAGGTAGTCACATAAAAATATATATATATATGAGTTATTTTTTATTATATTTTAAGGTTCAGGAATACACTCCTTTCTGGAACAGGCTTATTCCATGAATACTCTCTTATTTCAGGAACACACTTCTATTGACAACGTAAAAGTTTTAACCTGATTCGCATTGACTGTCTTTTAATTGTTTCCAAGATAAACAACAAAACTGATTAAAAAATCAGGAAATGCAGTCCCTTTTAAAAGCCCATAGAACCATTTAGAAATATTTAAAATTTTCTACATTGTTTTTGCCGATGGAGACCAATAATTTCATGTGAATATACAAATTCTAGAAAATTTTAACTACAAAGATTTACAATAATATGACCTAAATAACCTAAATTGGGGCCTCAAACAAGATGAACTATTACAAACTAGACACTATAAGTAAAAATAATAAACTAAACGTAAGTAGAACCCTAAATAAACTTTAAAAACAAAATACGAGCAAAACAGTACAAAATTTATGAGAATATTGAACGTATTTACATTTTTATAACAATATTATTATTTCTTAGTAAGTTTATTACATATGTAAAATTTTTCTTCAGTTTTAAGTCTAATAAAAACAACAGATATTATTAACATAAAAAATCTAATATAAACATTCTGCTATTTATAACAATATTAATGATTAAACTAAATATTTATTAATTCGGTATACAGGTTGGGGAATCAATCATTACGCATAGAGGAGGTGCTTAAAGGCGAAATATGTCTACGTCGTTATTTTTCAGTACATTAGTAAGCATTTGATTTTGATGGGCGTAATTGGATTACGTTAAATAAAACTTTGCAAAATATTACGCGAAAGCTCAGGCATATTTAAGATATTTTTTTGATGCAGACTTTACATATAAAAGTGTACAACCTACAGAGAATCACAATTTCAAAATGTTTATTGGCTTGTGTATTGCAGAATAAAAATTAAAGCGTTGATCTAATAAAAATGAAAAATAAACTCTGATAAAAGTAGACAAATTTAAACACTATGCAAAAATTAAATGAATACTCTTAGCTTAGACTTCCTTCTTTGCCTAAACAATAAGTTAACCTATCATAAAAGCTATTCTGATAAAATGAAATTGGCAAATTCAACAATTTTATTTATTCTCGCAAATCTTCTATATTCGTTGGAAAGTTCGTCGAAAGGCGTGTACGGAATTCGAAACTTTTCTGCACTTTCCAATATAAATAACAAAAGAATTGTTTTTCTTATGTAATAGAAAAGAAAATTATCTGAAAATAGAACATTTCGTAAATAAATCGTTTTCATTTGCTTGGTTCACAAAATTATATTCTTCACTATTGGTCATCGGGAAATATCTCCTGAGTTTTGAAATGTTTCGGATATATGTACCCATGTTTTTTCCAAATACCCATTCCATACCCAGTTCCTCTCCAACATTTCTACTTGATCGTGTTGAATCCATTTCTACGGAACTACAAAGCATTTTTCCACTGGTTCCTGGACTCTTTTAATAGAATGTTCTTCTATTTTAGTGTGGCATTTATGATAATCTTAAACACAAAATAATATCTCAAAATTCGAAAGTTTGATATTCTTTTTCGCAAGAAATCGGTCTATTTTCAAATGTAATTGAAAACATTGTGCTTACAAAACCATTTAATATTTTGAACTTTTTCGGACGTAATATAAGTTGAGAAAAAATAATAACACTTTAAAATTCAACAGTGCAGCATGCAGTCACACAGCAAAATGAAAAATGCCCATATTATTATTGTTATTTTGTAAAAAATAAAAACAGCAAATACCTATCAGGAGACTGGAGGCGACCTCTCATCGACGAAAGGAAGCAAATTGGGCATTAATTTGGATAATGTGCAATCTTCAATTCCCCAACCTGTATATTGTTCAGATACGCCAGGAATATTTAAGTAAAACATTCTCCAAATATGTAATGTACTAAACATTTAATCTTTCATGGGATATTCTAGGAATATTTATTGCGTAAAAATGTATCTGCATGTTTCTGTGTATTTCTAATAATTAACTTTAAATTAATACACCTAACACTTAATATTACAATTTTTTTTGGTCCTATAAGCATGAGTAGAAGCAGATTTTAGGTATATTTTATAATTAAGTTAATTTTTTTATTCGCAGTCATTCTTTTAATTTGTTTAATAGAAAACAAAACGTTGTTTGACTATCTAAGTGGAAAACCTTAATGTCATATATTAACCCCAGAATGGTTTATCGAAGTGCTATCAAACATTGAATTCACAGGACTTATAATATATTCCAAATGGTCATTAAAAACATATTTATAAAATAATTCAACGGAAAATAAATATGTTTAAAAATTAAATAAATTAAGTTTCTTTCAGTAAATTTTAAAATTATATTTTTCTTATGTGACGTAGTAGGGTCTTAAAGTCTCTATATGTAATATATCTAATTCATTCATGGTACGACCTGTTTCTAAAATATTCCCAGGGTACGTTTCTGGATAAAAAATGCCTTTTTAATACTAGTGCCATTACATTACCAACAAACGCTGATTCCAAATATCAATTAAATACGCTAAATTAACCTTCATTTTATTAAAATAATTTTAACCGATTACCGAACATATAAAGGACTACTGCCTTTCTAATCGCCTATTAAACTTCTTCGGTCGTTCTCATAATGCGTCAAAAGAAATAGTTATTGAAAATAATTGCGGTAGCAGTAGGATTAACACTTCCCATCTCGCAAACCACACAACCGGTCTTACAACGCTCATTAACAAAATTCAACAGAAATGCAAGCATACACTTACATTCTTATTCATAATTTTGTTGAAATTAACTGATGCCTCCTGCTGTAGAGCGTATGGTGGTTGTCCCCACTCTCCTGATTAGTATTGGGTACTGCAGCATCTCCGCATCTCTATCTTCGTGGCGCAGTGGGTACTAATTTGTGAAATATGGACAAATTTTTAGTTAAACATATTTTTACAGTTAGTTATGACAATAATTTCTTTTCTGCTTTACAGGATTAAAATGGATCACGGGTAATTTTGTTTTTGTACATTGTGTCCCATTTTGGATGAGATTGCACGGTATTTCTGTAATTTTTTAAGATATATCTTTGCGGTTTTCGCGACCCTGTATCACTTTTAAAGCCACAAGCAGAAATATTCCAACTACTTTTGTTCCTGAAATACAGGGCTAAAACGAAAATGTTCACTTTTCGACATGTTATTATTTCTCAGGCCTTGTATAAGATGGAGAAAATGAAAACTGCTTATAATTGTTATTTTAACATATAAGTCAGAGGCGTATTAAAAAAAAATTTTTAGAGCACTGTTTTTAAGATTATTAAGATTTCACAAACTTGGTATTTTTTAAATAGAGCACCCTATATATTCTAAAGTAAAATTTTTGCATTTTTGTCTGAATACATTGATGTATCACATTGATCATCACATACATGATGTAAATTTTAGCTTCAAAAATTAGAAAAATCCATATTTACGTCGGTTTCTTTGATAATAGGCTATGAATTTTTTCACACATGCATAAAACTTGAACGTGCATAAAAAATGTTTTGTTTATTACATTCATAGATACTAAGTCACAGAGCCAAGTGTCTATAACAGAGTCAATGATATTATAAAATGATTAAACCTTTCTAACAAAAAACTCGAAGCAACGCTGCAATTGTATTTAAACATGTAAAGAATCTACATTTCATTTTGTTAAAAAATTTAAAAAATAAAAAAGATAGGTTTCCAGAAAAATGTCAGTCATCTCGGGCTATAGTATTCCAGTTAAAAATCCAATGCAGAGTTTCATAAACAACAGTGCAAAAAATGAAAAAAAGCAAATTTAAACCCTATAAGGTAAATATTATTCGAGATATGCATTTTGACGACTTCAATGATTGGAATTTTCTTATTGGTTTTTAACCAAATATAACGAAGATCTGGATTTTGTAAGAAAAGTAATATAATAATAAATAATAATAATAAATCATTTTATTGTTCCAATTAATTATAACAATTTTGCAAATACAAAACAAATATATAAATGAAACAAATGGTCTTTATAGTCAGCTTCTCTCCAAAAGGAGAGGCTGCTAAAGCCGTAGAAAAATTCTAAGCCGTACTTACATTTAGTTACCTAACCTAAGCCTAATAAAACCCAATACATTAATGAAAAGCTAGATTACTCGGTCCATTATATTAAGCGGTATAGAGATAGTACATGGTAAAACTATTAAGCTCTGGTCAGAAAAAATTAAAACAAAAAAATTGTTTGTATATAATAACTTATTTTCTCTGACATGCATATAAACGCCCATAAAAACTCACTCACTGAGAAGCTGCTGTCTGATCCTTCTTTTGAAACAGGATAAGGATGTGTTAAAATGAGTATCTTGAAATTTATTTACGGTTGACGCTATGTTATAAGAGAATCCACTTTTAAAATGTTCCTTATTGTGCCTGGGGATCGTAAGGATGTGCTTTCTACGTATATTTATATTATGAACATCAGTTTTGTAAGCAATTTTCCTACTGAGATAGATAGGACACTGAAATTTAATGATGTTATAAAACAGACAAGCCGAGTGTAGTGCACGCCTATTGACCATTGACAACCAGCTAAGTTCTTTAAGCTTATGTGATACATGTTGTCCACGTCTTATGCCACATATAAAACGTATGCATGAGTTTTAAACCTTTTTCACTCTCCGGGCCTGTGTTGTATCCAGAAAAGAACCATAAACACTATCCGCGAAGTTAAAGTGTGATAGTACGAGTGCGTCACATAGTTCAATTTTGGTTTTCTTTTCTAAGTAATGCCTATAAGGAAAAAAGAGATTTAAGGGCGCAGTAGGATTTTTTAATACAAGCTGTTATGTGTTCGATAAATTTAAGTTTAGTGTCACAAATTAAACCCAGGTTTTTAGAGGCAGTTTTAAAAGAAATATTAGCGTTTCCGATCCAACTGACTCAACATATTTTCACTTAGTTTATCATTACAAAATAATAAAGCCACCGATTTCAAGGGGTTCAACCTCAGCATGTGACCCGCGGACACCTCACAAAGCGCCCGAAGATCCGTATTTATTTTAAGGTTAGCCTCTGTCGCATTTTCTGAATTAAAAGAGTATAAAATTTGAGTGTCGTCGGCATATAAATGATAATCACAATGGCGAATAGAATTAATAAAATTAGACGTTTAAATTGTAAAAAGAAGGGGCCCAAGACACTTCCCTGTGGGACACCTGAGTGTAAAGTCATTACCTCAGAGTACTTCCTATTAACTAATACCCTCTGCGTCCTGTTACTTAGAAAAGATTGAATCATAGATTGGACATTAAACCGAAAACCGATATAAACAAAAATACTCAACAAAACATCACGATTTAACAAGTCAAAAGCTCGTGAATAGCCTAGAAGTACCAGAACGCTCGCTTTGCTGTTATTCAATTCCCCATTAATACGGTCTGTAATCTCAGCCAACGCAGTTGTACAACTATGTCCACATCGAAATCCTGACTGCTTTTCTGGCAAAATATTATTACTTGAAATAAAGACAGAAATTTGCATTGCCATAACTTTCTCTAAAATTTTGGATATAGCTGGTAGGATAGAAATAGATCTTAGCTGTCCATAGTCATTGGGCTGATTTACTTTTGGAAGGAATAGCAATGGCCGACTTCCAAGCACTCGGAAATGTTGATAATCGTAGACAATAATTAATTAAATGTTTAGTATAAGGAATGATAAAGGGGCAGCAGAATATTAAAATAGTACTGTTAATATCATCGCTTCCAGAAGCCTCAGATTTCATCCCAAGCCCAATATTGGAAATTGTATCCTCTGTTACCTCAGTGAAACAGAATTCCTGATTGACTTTTTATTATTCTTGTAAAATTCTAAAAGGTCTTTGTTAGGAGCAGAGTTTAAATATAATCTGACGAATCCCATACATGTAGCAGCGGCTTATTTAATAGGCAACATACGGTATCAAGAAAACCATCATATTACTTTTGAATGGTAGCAACGAGACCGATTTGGTTTTAGTGTTTTATGTTTTGTATTGGGCACTAAAATTATATATACAGTTTTTGAGGGTAGCTTAACTGTCTAACGATACCTAAATATATTACAAAATAATATGCCAAAGTTGCTGGTGGACATACCTTTGGCACAGCGACATCAGATATATTTCCAGCAAGAAGAAGCACCCGCTTATAATTCAAGAGTAGTTAGAGAATATTTAGGTGCTTATTTTGGTAGATGCAGGATTGGCACATATAGGTCATTCGGATGGTCCCCGAGGTCCCTGGATTTAGGTATTTTAGACTTCTTTGTATGGTAATACATAAAAAATAAAATTTATGAAAATCGGCATAATAATATAGATTAACTCGGAGCCTCAACCGAAGGAGCATTCAGAAACTTACAAAGGCAACCCTTTATAATTTTAAATGCCTTAAAGCGAATTAAAACTATATGTGCTTTATGTATAAGACAAAATGTCAATATTGTAATTACATTTTTTAATGTTAAATCTGTACCGATATATTTTTTTTCAATATTTTTAAGTTTATGTTAAAAAGTAATATTTTGAGTTAATGTATAACATTTTATTAAATAAATAGGTTTAAATCACATAGCATTTTAAAAAAGTAATAATTAAATGCATGTGTGAAAGAATTCATGGCGTCCTATTAAAAAAAAAATATGGAAAAAAAAATTTTGATTTTTGAAGCTAAAATTTATTAAACATTAAGTTGTGATACACCAATGTATTCAGAAAAAAAATTACAAAAATTTGACGTTAAAATATACAGGGTATCCCATTAAAAAAATTGTGAAAAATTTCCCATTAAAACCAAGTTTGTGCTCAATCTGAAAAATAGTGCTCTAAATTTTTTTTTAAATACGCCACTGATCTATTATAAGCAGTTTAAAATTTCTTTCTATCTTATACAGGGCTTAATAAATAATAACATCTCCAGAAGTAAACATTTTCATTTTCGCCCTGTATTTCAGGAACAAAAGTAGTTGGAATATTTCTGTTTGGGGCTTTAAAAAAAGTTTAAGAAAAAAAAAAGGAAAAGTTTAAGAAAAAGTGATACAGGAGCGCGAAAACCGCAAAACTACATCTTAAAAAATGACAGAGATACTCTGCAATATCATCCAAAATAGGACACAGTGTACATAACAAAATTACTAGTTGTAACTAAACCGAAGGCTTATTGTTATGTACTATATTAAAATCTTTTAATCTAGACCTCTCTGGTTTCTGATTAATCTTCATACATTTTTGTCCCATCATGGCCTAAACTATAAAAAAAGTCATTAATGCTATAATAAACTTCATTAATTAAAAACTTTTTATAAAATTTTATATTTTCATCAAATGATTATAAAATCTAAAATCATTAAAATATAAACTCTTTTTAATATTAATGTTTCGTTTTGTTTTGTTTTGAAAGGCCATTGTATGATGGACGGAGGTTGCCAATTTTGTAAAAATACACACGTACGTGTAAATTATATATTGAGAATTGTCAAAATTCTATTATACCTCAAAGCTGATTCCATTATTTGCAGGTTGAATAAACTTTTATAGCGCATCCTTGTGAAGACAGACCCTTTGAATCTGAGTGCAGTTATAGCTTTCATGGTTAGTCTACCAATAATATGCTGTGCTGGAAATTGCTAGTTTCTTCCCGCTAAGAATAACAAACTATTGTTAAAAGATTGATAAGAACATTTTTATTATAATTTCAAAAATAACACAAAATTAATGTATACATAAATTTAAAATTAATTTATAAAGTGAAGAATTCAATGGAAAAGATTCTCATCATGATTGACCTATTTATCGAACTTACAAAGGTATCATAAATTGATAACACATATTTTTGAGGTTTGTATTCCATATAATACACTACACTAAATCTACCAAACATCGACAGGACTTTGATCCACTGTTTATATGGTTTACTGATTGCATTGTTCACTATACATCACAAAAATAAATCAAACCTGGCTCCAAGAGGGCTGCAAGATTCAGACGAAGGATCTAGGTGGTTAACGTGAAAAGTCAATGTAGATGTAGTGGAAGTTATTGGATACCTATGATGAGCGAAGATTTCTACTTCTTGTAGCAGTAGACCAGAACCACACAAAGAAAAAAGGCCCGAAAGTGAAAGAATGAGGGATCTCCAATACATTAAGTAGGTATAATTATTGGTTTTAAAATTTAAGTTTATGCTTGAATATATTTATATAAAATTATTTGCGTATATGTAGATTATCATAAATCAAGATGATAAAAAAACTGGACACTAAACATAGAACCTTCATAAAGTAGGAATTTACCTACAATACTTATAATACTGCACTAGGGCAGTATGGTATTTAGTATCCACTAACTAAAATACCCAAAAAGATATACGAAATACACAATAAAAAGCTGAGCTTTCAACTTTTCATTGGAGAAAATTCGCAAAAGTACCAAGAATTCAATCTTCTTCAAGACTCCTAGATGTCAAAGAATTTCGCGCCAGTAATGGCTTTAGTGGGGTTATAGAAGAATAAGTTGGGATCTTATTTGCTAGGATATGACTTTTGACATCAGTGAAATCAAAACAATAAAAAAATTAATAAAATGATTAATGCTTTGAGTTTCATCATAAGGGTTTCAAATTATTGATATCAAAAATAGAATTAATACGAAAGTGATTATTGTTTATTTTATTAACTTAAGTACTAGAATAACATAGCAATTGCCTCTAAAAATTCTGTAAGCGATCTATGCCTTTGTCAACATTTTGGGCTTATTTTATTTTCTTTTTTTCTGTATTTAAAACAAAATAAACCATACCAATATCCTTCAAAAACACAGGCAAACTATAAATACACCTTACATATTTATACAAATAAACAAATAAAAGTAACCTATATAATATTGTAGGTAGAGACTACCTTAAAAAATACTTAAAAAACTTAGCAACGAAGAGAAAATGCAAAAAAATTAATGCTAGGATTTGAATTAAAGACATGACGTTTCTTAGCTCTAACACAAACTTATAGGCGGTCTCTGTAGTACTAATTTTAAACGTTATTAAAAATTAAATCAGACTCGATATTAAACATATCATTTACACAAACCAATACTGCTTCTTTTTCACTTAAATTATTTCCATATTTAATAAAAAAACAGAGTTAATTGGTCATTGATAAAGACAGATTAAGTTATCTGAATTCCAAAAAGTATGGTTAGAACAGATGTAAGTAAACGATTGATGATTTTGCTTTCACGTTATACCAATCCGTAAGCTTTTCGACGAAACTAAAATTTTTATTCCGTTGAATCCAATTCTGAAATTTAAGGTACAATAAAAATCATAAAAAAATTAGTAACAATAGAGTTACCAGATCAAAACTTGTCTCTCCAGGACAAAACCTAACGAAAACCCGAGAATAATCCGGACGAAAGTTCCTTTTACCCATTTTTTTGCAATTTTTCGCAGAAACGAGAAAAATTTTATCAAGAAAAACTTTGAAACAACCATTTTTTTAAGCTTTTTCTTAAAAAAACTTGATTACAAACTGGGTTACAAGATAAACATGTAACATTAAACAAAAAAAAATTACACAATTTAAAGATACATCTGACTGTTTTGTATTTTGTTAAAATTAAGTTAAATTTTTTGACAAAAGCACAAAATCATCAAAATTCTAAACATCTCTTTTGTTTCAAATTATAGGTCATAATTATTCCTATCACAAAAGATAAAAGCAGTCCATTTCTTTCTTTTGCCTACTGAGCAACGATAAGTGAAAATATTCTTTCCCCATTGGCATTGCAAGATTATATTACAAGAAGAAATTTGACAGCTTTTACTAATTATGAAAACATTTCTTTAGAAATACCTTCATTAAATTACTTTTCCTATTTTTCGCCAGAAGGCAATTTGTGGTCATCATTATAAAACTGTTCCGCTATATATTTTTTTAAGTTACAAAGTTCATTAAAAAAATTAGCGTCGTTTGTTTTAATTCCTTTTGATGAAAAATATAATATTGAGAGCATAGCGTCCCTGTTCCAATCATAAGTAGTAATATCATTTAAGCTGATCGATATTAAATATTGAAATTCTTCACAAGTCCAATATTATTTAAAAACAACTTGATGTTCTTAATAGGGGTTTTAACTTTATACCAGTTTCGAAAACAACCTGGAGGTTTATAGTAAGTGTTGAATCATTAATTCAATAATTGCGAGTCTCCGAAAAGATTTGCAAGCGAAACAATTTGCAACCAAATATCAAGAAATCTTCCTAAATTGAGAAACACATCAGGTTCTAATATTATTAAACAACAGAGAAAAGTATTGTTTTTATTTAAAATTTGACAAAGGTGACAAGGTTGTTATTTTAGACAAAGCACATTATTTCAGGGAGTTGATAATCTTATTAAGAATAACTCATATAAAAAGATTTATGAGAACCCTTTATAAAAATGTTCTTGCAAATTAAAACAGCATTAAATGATTGATTGATGTCAAAAAAACTTGTTTTCTCTTTAGATAAATTTAAGTTACAAAATTTGAATCGAAAAATCCAAAATTATATTGTTTATCAAATAAATGATACCAATGGTCTTCACTATAGGAATCCTAACTTACAGCATTACAAAGTTTTTGGTAAAGCAATTTGAGGCATTAAAATTACCTTATGAATGTTTTTCAATCAAAAACAGTAAACAAATTATTTCAAAAATCAATAATGTAATTTTAAGTGAAAATTTTGTCTGCTGATGTTCGCCCATTTCTTCAAGTATTCATAGGTTTTTATTCCAAGATTACGTTTTATATTTTCCAAAGGATTTTTTCTTCAATTAACTCTTCTTTTTTTAATTTTTAGGCAAATTTCTTTTTACAAACAACTCAACTAAATTGTCTTGATTATTTTGGCTATATTTCTTAAAAGTTTTCTGTATGAGTTTCACTAAAATAAGCTGGATAAATTCAAGAAATTGTACATGGTCTTAATTACGTGTATTGTTGCTTGCTATTAGTGTACAAAATGATAGAGTATATTAATTTCGTTAAAAAACAGAATTACAATTTTTATTAATATCAAAATATCAAGTTATATTAAATTTGCTACAGATCGAGATACCTACTTAAAGAATTCTTAGGAAGTAGACTAAATCAAATTGAAAATAATTTAGCTCTAGAAAGCAATTGATCAAGTTTAACAGTACTTTACACAAAAATTTAAATAAACTAAAAAACATTTTCTTAATTGTTTTATATGATATTTTTTTAAATTATGCTAAATAATAGTTTTCTTTTATAAAAAAAGGACTGGTTATCAGCTTTATTAGAGTTTCAGTACAAACTGACAAAAAGGTATCCTATTTTTTTTATTTGAAAAATTTATACTTTTAATCTCCCCTCCTAATTCAAGAAAAAATGCATTTCTAGTTTATTTCGTCTGTAGTTATGGTAATATAAATTAGCTCCAAGTTTGATCAATAGTCTAAGACGTTTAAAGGAAAATAGTATAATATAATGTAATAGTATTCTAATACCAAGAAGCTATACTGATTACAAACATGAATGAAGAAGATACAATAAAATTAACAGAGCTTAACAAAAAAATTACAGAAATAAAAAAGAAAATTCAGCTTTCGGGTAAGTTTAATTTTTGTATGTAGTTTTACTTAAAAAATACATTAAAAAAATATTTTTTTTTCAACAGAGGGACAAAGAAAAGCTTTGTTTGAAGACTGTGAAACTGAGAGAAAATCTAATTCAGATGAAATTTTAAAGCTCAAGAAGGAAGTATCCAACTTAGTTATTCTTCTTCATGAAAGCAAAAGTCCTGTTGCCAAGTATAGACTCAAAAATAGGTAGGTAACATAATAAGTAATCAATCGGATCTGAATTATATTGTATATTATTAAGATATTGTCTTTTCGTTAAAGAGGGTGCTCAAAAAGCTTTAGTCTTCATCATTACTTTCACATATTTTAATTCCTAACTAATCTCTTATTAAGTAACCGTTTTATCATTTATTTAAATTCCCCTTAATTTTCATCTAAATATTTTTGAACTTATTTACTTGTTTTCTAAATTTCCCATTCCTGGGTTCATTGATAACACTATCAAGAAGAAAGGCATAAAAAGTGTATCTTCCTTTAATGTAAACATTATTAAAATTCGTTAGTTATATAATTATTATATAACTAGTAATATAATTATTCGTAAAACGATTTAATGGCCAACAACTTACTAAATCACCGTCTGACTGACATGCTTCCTATCGTTTCAGTTAATCAACTTACTTGTTCTCAGATTTAAAATATTTTATATGTTTTTCAATAAATTCCTTTTTTATATCAAATTAACATTTTAATATTTTGCGATAATAAATTTGCTCATCCAAATGATAAATACGATACACAATTACCATTATTATTACTATTTTTATGGAGATATGTCACATCTGATCGTTTTTAGAACCTTTAATGCTATTAAATGGTAATTTTGCCAATAGTAGGAATTATGTTCATGAAGGAAAATGCGCAAATGTTTCTTTTATCTTCCTTACTCAATATTATTCCCTAGAATAAAAATAGTTTCCTTCTTTCCAATTTAGTACTAATTGCTGCATGGATATTTGCTAATGCTATTTCATGACTTCTGGCCATCATCTCAAATGTAAGTCAGTCAGTCAAGTTTTCATGAATCTGAATTTACTCGGTCGTATAAGCTGTTCACAAAGTGATTTGTAATTTTTATTGAATCCAGATCATTTAGGTTCCATATGACTTATTTAGCAGTTTCTTTCTTCGTTCTTTATTAATATCTTTATCAGCTTAAACTTAAAAGGCTAAGGAACTAAGTATACCCACGAAACCCTAAACTTTTAAATAACATGTATCATTAGCGCAGCCCTCTATGTAATATAGTAGGTACCATAAAAAAATGAAAATCTAGAAACCGTCAATTTACTCTGGACTGAATAGTAAAGAAATTCCAGGGCCTTCACCAATTTATTAAGAATGTTTTCAGACGTGTTGCTGAGATAGTCGGCCCTCTAACGGACAAAACATGCCCTGAGGTAAAGGAGCTATTAGACTTGCAGATTATTGATCTATGTAAAAAATTGGATTTATTAAGGTACAGAATAAAAAAGGTACGTACTATATTTTATTTCACGAAAATTTTCAATTAAGTTTTTATATTAATTCATAGAGACGGCAGTATATCGTAGAATTAGGAACGCAGTATCAAAAGATGGTAAGTCAAACAGAAAAGAAAGAGTTAGCTCAAAAAGTGGAACGTCCGATGAAAAAGGTAATTTAATTATTAATTTAACAAAATAAAAGAAATATTAAATATATTTTTATCAGTCAGCAAGTGAACTTCAAAATAATATTCATGCAGTAGAGGTCCAGATCAGAGAAGCGGTTCACATAAGAAACAAATATGCTGATATAAGAAAGTCGTTAAAAGAAGATGCCGCAAAGTTTGAAAGTCGCATAAAAACTTTAGAAGAAGAGTTACAAATGCAGGCCGGTGATATCGACAAATTGCAGAAAGTAAGCGGACTTAACCGAGACTTATATTTATGTCTTGAAGTATAAAATTTATAGTCGGAATTGCAATGTTTACTTTTGAACTGATGTAAAGTGATTTTAAGATTATGGAAGAGGCTACAAAGCGTAGAGGCAAAGCGCGTGGTCATCTATTAAAAGAGGAGCGTCAGGCTGCTTCTACTGCCGTACAAAGAGAAAAAGAAGCTGATGAGGGAAGAAGATTAGTCAGCGAAAGAAAGGTATTATGTTTAGTTTACTAAGACCATGATGCATGAAATAATAGTAAAACTTTAAAATATAACTAAGTAAGGTAATTATAACCTAGAGAGCAAAAATGTATACTGTGTGCAAATTGCGTAATTTGATACTCATTAAAATGCTGTTTAAAAATTTTAAAAATACGGCATTTCCGAAAAAAAAACAATTAAAAATTTTTTCAATTTTTATTTCTGGTCCTATTTGAAGTCGTAGAAAAAAAATGAAAGTTTTCCGTAACCAATATTGGCTGTACATATTAGTGATTTAAAATTGAAATATCACGTGAAGACATTAAGGGTCCATCATCAACCTGTTTTTTTACGGAAACCATGGGTTTATATGATGATTTAATACACTTACATAAAAAAAAAGGTATTTTATATCTGCATTCTCTCTTTTTCAAGAAGGTTTTAAAGAAGGTACCAGAAATATTGACAATTTCGGATTTTTACCAATTGAGGCAAGAATTTAAAAAAGAAATTTTCATGGATTAAGGGATAATGTAACAAAAGTGTCACCTAACCACATAATTAGGTTAAATTTTATAAAACTTATGTCGAATTGTACGTTTTATTAATTACAATATTATATGAATTATATTAAATACCGCAAAATTTGTGCAATTAGGAATTAGACGGATTTCCTATGACATATAGGTGTGAAAAAAAAACCATATTACTTTCTATGGTTTTTTTTAGACAAATAATGTTTTTAGTAAAGCATAGTATGTAGAGATTGGGGTACCGTGTTGGGAACAGTTTTATTTCTTCTCTTTATAAATGAACTGTTCAGATCTGTAGTATCTGTATCTGTGTTTATGAGTAGATCAGCATCTTCTAACAATGAATATCGAAAAAACATTAAAGGACTAGAATTAATAAACAAAAACTTTGAGTTTATGCCGACTCAAGCCAATCTTTTCACAAGTAAATACCGATAAAATCATAACATCATATCAAGGGAGAACAGAATAAATGACTATAGAAATAAACCTAAATAAAAACCTATTAAAAAATATTTATTTTTTGACATCATAAAAGAGTCTATAAACGGAAATAATATTTATAATTTAAAGCATATTCTATTATTAATAAATATTTATTAAAGATTCCTTGTGTCGGTGGAATCAACAATGCGATCGAGCGGCGTTGCAATGTTGTTGCCTTTTTTTCTAACAAACGTTATGTGCATTCATTTAACTTTGAATATTGACTTCTTTATAGAGTATCATATCATATTTTAGTTAAAAAAATGCTTCATATTTTATTAAAGAGGAACAGTAGTATTGTTTTGTGCCTGTCAAAAAAAGTGATAAATTTTTATAAAAATTAAAAAAAGGTTTTTTTGCCATTTCTACATAAGCATTTGACATCATTGCATCAGAGATGTTACAAGCAAACATACTGGCCATAGTTCCACGGCAATGCTAGTTCTAGCGTTTCAATGTTCTAAGAATAAAAACGATGTACTATTGCCAGACATTAGGGAGTCATGAATATTTACGTTTTACCGGACGGGAGGAAAAACAATGCATGAATATTGTAAATGAAGTGGAATCTGCCAAATATCCAGGAGTCGTTGTATATAGGAATTTGCAATATGAAAGTCATGTACAGTATCTTATTAGAAAAATGCGAAAAACAATTTAAAAATTTTAGCAGCTACTGGAAATTCTCCCTAGGAATTCACCTAAAATAATCACACAAAAATTCATTGGTGTAATCTATTTTAATGTACGGATTGAGTGTATGGGTTAGCGCATATGCTAGTAGCCTCTTAGAATCACACAAAAATATAAGATTAACGTTTGTAATAATAAAAATAAAATATATTCGTCAAACTCGCTTTTTCAAGCAACCAATCTTTTTATAATACGGCAATTATATATTAGAATTGTTTTAAAATTAATGAAGAAATTAAATAATAATAATGGTATACCAATGGTATACCCTGCACAATATTTTGACAAAATCTGTTGATAAAGCCAAAGCTTTTTAATATGTTCCCAGTGCCATGTATATGGCAAATATCTCTATAGGGATAAAGGCGAAATATCAGAAAATTTCCTTTCAGATTCCTTTATTGTCCTTATGTTTTATTGTCATCTTATTTATTTTCTAATAGGAAGGTTATTTCAGAAAATATTTATACTGGTCGCTATGCTTTTCATAATAGTAGTACATATTTATATAGAATATTTTTTAATTAATTTTAAAATAGCAATACCTGTAAATTGTATCTTACAATATTAAGTATATGTAGTGGCTCGAAATTGTAATAATTGTATAATTATTATAATTGTGTAAATAAAGACCTAATGTATAACTTTTAACTTTATTAAAGGTGGAATTAGAAAAATTAGAAAAACGTCTTTTTATAAGTGGTCGACTACCTGTAAGGCCTGAACCAGAGGGTGCCGAAGCAGACGCAGAAGAGGAAAAGTCTTCAACGCCACCACATCCTGTCGAAATAAAATCACAAGAATTTGAGTTATTAAAACGAGCTACTGGTAAATATTCGTATTAAATTATAATTTTTTGTATTTTTAATTTGTGCTTAGTAAGCTACTATGTATATGGCCAACCAAAAATTTTATACTAAATTCACTACATCGTATAGTAATATTAGGGTCTTATTGGATACAGATCTTATATGAGGAGTTTGGGTGGTTTTTGGTTCCTTGTTATCATTTCTATAGGTTCATATTTTTGTTTGGAAGCAAAACCGAATAAGTCCCGTTTAAAACGCTAAGTAAACTTCGACATTTGGAGCAAAACCAGATATATCCAAATTTTGATAACAAAATCGAATATATTCAAATAAACAAGTTGTGCGTATTCTATTGCACTTTTCATTATCTATTCTAGTAGTTGTTGTTTGGACGTTGAGTTGTGATTCCACGCGCTTTTAACTCCTGTAAGACCAGTCAAATAAGGGTGTTCTTTTAGTGTTTAAAGTTGAATTTTGTGTATCATGAATAAGAAAATAAGTGTAAAGAAAGGAAGTGATGGAAATAGAAAAAGAAAATGTCGCGAAAGCAAAAGAGAAGTGCGTAGAAAGCAGAAGTAAGGTTAGATGCTTCTAAAAAGCATACGAATTAACTAGATTTTTTATGTAATTTAGCGGGGGGGGAGGGAGAGGGGCTATTCAAATTGACTCTGCTTTGTTCAGTCATCTTCAAAACTTAAATTATGAAGGAATACACCTTCTCAGACTATTCTGCGATGGATATGGGGGGCAGAATAAGAATTCGCATATTATTCCTATGCTAACATATTGGCTTAAAAACAAATCTCCAGACAATTTAAAAGCAGTGATAATAACTTTTCCAGTCCGAGGGCATAGCTTTCTTCCTGCGAACCAATCATTTGGTAGAGTGGAGAAAATCTTAAAAAGACATCCAGTCATTATAAGAAAAGAAAAATACGTTGGAATATATTCGGAAGTGGGTTTGTTAAAAATACTGGGCCTTGACTGGCAAATGTATAATAGTTAAGAACTGGAAAAGGTATATAAAAAAATGAAGAGAATTTCAGAATGCAAAAGAGTTCACTTTAAAAAAATTAAGAATGAACATAACAAATCCACTGTTAAAATTAAGATGTCTCAGTTTTATAGGTTTACACCATTGGGTGACACAGCTTCGGAATCACTTCTTAAGAAGGGAAAAATCAGAAGAAAACATACAGCTCAGCACGTTACCATTGGGTAATTTCAAACCGGAAAAAAAGTTTGAATCATTTGATAAAGGAGCATTTTGGGGATGATGGGCGAAACAGGGAAGAGTTTTTGTGGCACAAAGACCTATTAGATAGTAACAATAGGAGCCAATGTGGATACTTCGATAAATTTTGAAACCCAAGGAGAAAATAAGCTATGCACGAAGAAAATGCAATACATATTTAATTTTTCTTTTATTACTTTTGTCAAATACTACTTGACCCAGTTTGTTTAAAGAGAAAGAAATAAATATTTTTGCTTACTATGTCATTACGTGCAAAAACGAATATATACAAACTTTTATTGCTAATAATGACGAATTGTTTTTTTTTGGTTTCTTTTTGTGTTAATAAATTGGTCAACCCCGCTTAATTAAAGCTATTTTTTTAAAATATTACTATTTTTAAATATAAACACACAGGGTGTTTTTCGTGTTTGCTGAAAATTTTCTCAAAGTGGATATATCCGGTTATGCACGCGAACTCCTCACATGTAGTTCCTCAAATCTTAAAGAGGAGACTATTCAATGTTTTTCTGATCATTTTGTATTCCTACTAAGAAAAATACAAGCAAATTAAATCAACGGTGGATTGGCGATGCATAAGTTTGTGAGTATGGATGATATCTTCCTGCTGAAATTACTGAAGTTGGAACTTGATTATTCTCAGTTTCCTTTTTATAAGTTGCACGTGGTGCTCAATATACATAAATTATTAACAATAAATACTTTAAGATGTTGCTCTCAAAGCTACAAGTACTGCAACGTTTGAATATATATGACCAAAGTTATAAAAGTGCTTTTTCCGAGTATATTATAAAATTTAAGTGTCACATAAAAATCCGTCTAAGATCCCAAGACAAGCACATTTTCTATTCTTTATACATGAAATTCAGTCATAAAAAGGCAAGAAAAATTATTTTCATATTTTGATACCTTGTTTCTAAGCGTAATTGGTCGATCTAAAAATTATAATGTTCTATACTACTAAAGTGTAAAAAAATAATTTTATTCTATTTATTCAGACGTACATATCAAGAGTATAAAGCAATTCAGAAATTTTAAAAAAATTTAATTTTTGAAAATTCCCCAAAAAACAGTTTCTTGTTTTCTAGTTTGTTTCTCATTGACAGATCGTCAAATTTCTGCTTGAGGATAGCTTAAAATCAAGCAGGCCGTAAAATATTTAGGTGTGTACCTGTACAGCAAGCTAACGTGGAGTAAGTACGTCAATGAGGCAGTCAATAAAAGGATTTCCATTTTGTGGAAAGTTCAAAGAATAGTCGTTAGCAAGTGGGGTATAAAGCCCAACATCTTACAGTGACTATATACTTCTGTGATTAGACTTGGTGGTTTGGTGGACGGTAACAAGCAAAGCTTCAAATGCTCAAAAACTGACTAGACTGGAAAGACTGGCTAGACTGGAAACTCCCACTTTAGATTTAGAGATGGTTCTTGTTTTCAGGTGTTTAGAATCATCTTGTTTGCCTTCCAGGAATTTGAATTAATCTTTGTTTAACTGTCTAAAAATATATTTTTTTAAATACCTGGAAACCATTTTTACTTTTTTCCACTGTCTGAAAGAAATAGAAAATGGATTTTTCTGGCATTTAAATATATTTTTAAGTCCTTCTTTAGCATTGAGATTCTTCTTCACTTATCTAGAAGTCATTTGTAATTTCCTTGCGTCTGAAAAAAATATGCTTTTTAGCCTGTTCTGGAGATGGACGCAAAAGCAGAAGTAAGAAAGACAAGTCCAAGTGTATTGAGTTTCTGGACACAATGGAGTGAAGGGATGAACTGTGATGAATTGAATGAATGCTGATGAGAATAAGCGAGCGGACGAGTTCGCTAGGCTCGGGTCATATTTCCACCGATCAGCCCCGAGCTCTATCACATTTTCCATAGACTAGAGAACTGGGCATGGGGCAAAACTAGGGAAAATTGAAACAGGAATAGCGGTTGCCGACAGGTCAAAGAATTGCTATTATTAAATATAGAATAACTGCTGTCCTGACACAAAGGGATTATAGCAGACATGACTGGAGTCTTAACAGATCACTGTAGACTCATCTGGCATCTGCATATCTTAGACGTAATATTCAGTCCGGTATACCCTAGTTGTGAAACTCCCATATCATTTTATAGAAGAATGCGAAAGATGGGCTAGGATCAGAAGAGAAACCATGCGTTCTTCCTTCCTGCGACGAGAGGAACTAAAGCACTTTTTCATGAGGAGGACGGGTTTCCTGCTTAGAAATAATAGAGAGAATGTTGAGGTTTCAGGTGGTTCAATGGCAAAAAGGGACTTTAAGGCCTACCGACCAGATACTGTCCCCCCGTCAGTACAATAGTACTAATCAATAGTAGTAATAACTACTACTACAAACTAGAAATATTTAAAAAAGAGGTTAGCACGAAAATTTAAACAACAAAAGAATAGGTTAGTCAGGACATTTCGACAGTCAGAATTTCTTTTTTTTCTGCTTTATTAGAAATGTTATACTAGGGCGGTTAGCTGAACATAATTAACTTATTAATGAGGCAAACTAGGAAAAAAGACAAAAAATATACAAGAGGGTTCTAATAAAAAAATATCATGAACCTCACTGCGAAGAACCCTCTAAGCAGTGTTTTTATCGTTAAAAAAATTAAAAATACAAAGTTATAGGGGACCGAAAATAATCAAACCATCTGAAGTCGCTAAACCGTTTCAAAGGCCCGTAGGGCTGGCTGATGCAAAGGGGGTTTGGCCACAGTAAATGTAAATAAAAAAAAAACTATCTGTCGTCCACTTTAGTTTAAAATACGTTCAAAAAATTGTGCGCTTAACTAACTCTGTTAGATTAAATAATTTTAATGCGTTAAACTAAATTCTTAGATTAGGAACATAATGATTCGCTAGTTTCAAAGTTCAGAGTAATTTCTATTAATAATTGATTTTAGGCGGTTCTTCGACCCAAGAGGTATTGGAAAGATTTGAAGCCCAAAGAGAAGCTCTTAACAAACTAAATGAGTTACGAAGTAAATCGGAAACTGAAAAAAGAAATATCGAAAAAAACATTGAGACTCTAAAAACAAAACTTGACGGATACAAATATTCTGAATCAAGAGAAGCCGAAAAGTAAGTGACTATTTTTTATTTTATGTCTTCTACAAACTGTTTCCTCATTTATTTTTCTCAGAAAATCTGGAGAAATGGAACGTCTTCAGTCAGAAATAGCCTGCCAGCAAAACAGATCTGAAACTTTTAAACTTGAAAAGATAACTAAAGAACAAGCGCTCACAAATGTCCTACTAAGCTTGCATGGATTAAGGCTAATGGCAAATCCTTTAGCACTTCCAGAAAATGACCCTGAAAAAATTCTCTGTTCAATCTTCAAAGAAGTTGAGACCATAATGAGAAAATATGAAAAAAGTAGGACCATTTCTAAAGTCGGAGAAGAAATTGTAAGTAATAGAGTATGTTCCTGAAAGTCAATAAGTTTGCATCAAACTAATTACATTACATTTTTAGGAACCTTTGGAAGTAATTGAAGAACATTTGCCTGCTCCCTACAGCGGACTGATCAGAAGAACTCCTTTACCACAGGTTATGGGTTCGCCAAGTCCTGTACCTCAAACAGGTTTGTTTTTATTTAACATTTATTTTATAATTAATTTAATTAGTTTTATTTCAAATAATGATTTTAACATCCCCTGGAACTAGGTTTCGTGTTTTTTTTTCTTAATATGCACCTACTGTGTATAATGATATTAAGGAAATAAATACAATAATAATAATATTAGTAATAATAAAAAATATTGTTATTATTATTATTATTATTATTATTATTAATACTTTTTAGGGTCAGAAGACGAGGATGAAGTCCCATCTAGAGGATTTCTTAAACGGCAGGCTCAACTGGTAATTGATGCCAAGTCTCGAAGAAGAAACCTTAGAGTCCAATTACCAAAAAGAATCTAATAAATAAACATGTTTTGTAATTTTTTAGTAAAGGACAAAATAATATATGAGTCAAGTTTTAATTAACAGCCGGTACTCGCAATGAGAATACTTGTTAAATTAAGTTTTTTAAGCCATTTTTAAACAACGAATCTTTATTTGGCCAACTCTCGCTAAAAGAGAACACTATAAAACAAATTTGATATTCCAAAATACTTCATTTTAATTTACAATTCCCCCTTTGATTTAAAAGGAAAACTGGGTTTTCATTGTAATTGGATCGTGGGACTTAAGTTAATTAGTTTTTTCTACTAATTGGATACCAACCTTAAAAGCGGTCTGGCCTGCCTTTTGTTTTAAAAGTTTCCTAAAATTAGATTCAGGGTAGTTACGAAATCGAAGGCAAACATGAAAACATTTAATTTTACAGGTTTTTGAGAATTTTAATACCACGGGATTAAGAGTAAAGAAACGGGACAAAACGAATTTTTTAAGCATTTTAACAACTTTTTTAACAAAGTTTTTTCGTCCCCTTTCTAAACTTTTATTTTAGTGGATGAATCCCCAACAGGCGTTTAACTTTTTTTTAACAAATTTGGCGCGTGATGGAAATCATATTATACATATACTTACTTATTTTCTTTGTCAGACTGATGTTTCACACACTAATTTTTTTTCTCACTATTTTTTCTAAGGAGAGGTTGAAAATTTAAGGAATTAATATACATTGGAGAAAAAGTTAAGTAAACTAATTTGCCGTAATAGGTAATTCGTTGGTCTCTCTACTCTAAAAACTAAGCATGGTACAAGTATTACAAATTGAAAAAGAGGTGAAAATGATAGTATTTACATTTTTTGATATGAGAAAAAGTATACTGTCACCTTTATGGTCAAACTCAAATGGTTAATTTGCTCACATTGCTAAAATAGATCTCACTTTCACTAGCTTTATCTCTAATATCAAACTTAATTTTTGGTTATGTCATTAGATCGATTGACACAAATAATTTTTTACTGATATTAGTAATTTTAAAGTATGATTCCTATCAGATATTTTCCTTAGATATTAGGCTTTCTTTAAACATTAACCCGCGCATTACTCAGCCGATTAAGATCTGCATACAGAAGCAATAAAACATTGGCTTTAACAACTACTCTAAAACCACTAGCAAAAAAAAAATTAATATCATAAATAAAAAAATTAAAAAGGATAATATGCATGAAATACTACTACTAGATTTACTACTGTATTGGACTAGTTCTAGCTAGACTACTATATTTATTTTGTTTTGTAATGTAAGAAATAATGCTGGAAGCACAGATTTAACTAGCTAACGCAAGCTAGTTAAATTAATTTAATTAGTTGCGTTAGCTAGTTAAATCTATGCTGGAAGTTAAAAATATTTCTTGGTTATCATTATTCGTAGTAGGGCGAAAATTAAACTCTCATGTGTTTAACATTTCTATAGATATTTCTGTTCCTTCATATTACCCTAATGCAGTATGGGTATCAATCCAGTTAATCAAAGGTTAGTGCAAATTATAAGAAAAAATGTGGATTGAAATTTAAATTAAATAATACTATTGAAAAAGTAGAGGTCGATAAGTTTTCTATCTTTTATAAGATAATAGAGGAAATATTTTAATAATAGGAAATTTCAAACAGGAATATTCTATTATAATAAATATATAAAATAAGCATACTGGTCCATTTGGAGAAGAAAAAGTAAATAAAAACGGTAAAAGATTAAGTAGTGTTTGCGATTATATGATTTTAAAGAAAATGAGTGGATAAAATTAACACAAGTATATCCATAAGTTTACATGGATCCAACTATAATTGAAATTTAAAATCAATAATCGATTACTGAATATGCAGGGAAAACTCCAAAATGAGGGTTAATAACGTAAAAATGGGTCTACACAGTTTCTATATTAAATGAGGCTGAACTTCAAATTAAACAGCGTTTGTTAAACAACGGAGTAAAAAACACGGAAATTAAGCAAAAATTGAGATGAGGAATAAACGCCAGAAGTAAAGAATTTTTAAAAACACTTAATGAGAATAGAAAGGAAGGTAAAAAACGCAGTAGGTTAAATCTGATTTCCCCAGAAAAATAGGTAGAATACTATGGAAAACTGAAGATCGAGCAGAATTTCAAGATAATGGCAATGAAAACTATGTTATTTTCTACTGTAAAGAAACTAAAATAACACCAAAAGAATTCAAAAAACGTGTCAATGGTATAAAAAAAGGAAAGGCTCTAGGACATGGAAGAGTGTCTTGTGTCAGAGAGTGTCAAACTATTTAGCTATTGGCTTATAACTTTAATTTATTCTTGAGAGACGAACAGCTATCCACAAAATGGAAAACTGGATATATCAGCAATCTATACAACAACAAAGGCGACAGAATTGTATGAATTACCGAGAGCTTAGCGTAACCAACTCAATTTGTAGGTTGTACGGACAGATATTTGAAGATTGATGGGAAGACGCTGTGACTTTCCTACTGGCCATTCTTGTATAGACAATGTGTTCTGTCTGCAACAAACAATAGAAAAGCGTTTGAGCTTTAAAAAGCTTATAATATTATCCCACTAACCAAGTTGCGGCAAGTGCTAAAAGATAAAATAATTCTATCAATGTAAATTAATGCCTTGAGGGAGTTATACGAAGATTAATAGTTTAATAAAGATTGAACAAAGATTAACAAAGGGGATAAAGGTGATCAAAGGTTGTGCCAAAGATGCTGCATTGCACCTACACTCTTTAAAATTTTTTACGAAGGGGTTTTGGAACCCTGGAAGGAAAATGTGAACCTATGTTTATTCCATTTGGAGATGATAAACTGTACAGATTGCATTTTGCCGATGATCAAGTAATACTTGCAGAAAATCAGGATGATATCCAATATACATACATATATCAATTTACCCATCTCACTACTATAAACAGGGTATGTAGTAGTGGGAGGTGAAGGAAGGTATTTAGAACTAAAAAACACACAAAACGAAAATATTGACAAGACAATACCTCAGTGGAAGCATGATAAATTATATTTGAAACACAAAAGAAATTGCAATTAGAATTGGACAAGATAATTTAGCAATAGGTCAACAAAATATTATACTCTGGCATAATCACATCACTCGGAACACAAAAATATAAAATAGTACCACAAAAAGTATTGCTACATAATAAACTCCTGGACAAAATTATCGCACCACTTGATTTTTAGAGATTTTTTTTTAATAAAGATAAAAAAAGCAAATATAAGCAAACTTATAAGCGTTGTTAACTATGCATTATTAATTAACAAAAGCAATTATATTCTATTTAACAAAACGAGATTTAAGTAACTAAATTCAATATAAGGAAAAACATCGATTTTTACTAACTTCAATTTTGATACAAAAATAAAACACTAGACCCATCATGAATTCTTAATAACGTGTATTGCCACCTCTAGCTGCAATGACCGCTTGAAGTCTTCGCAGCATTCCTCGTATCAAATTATGAAAACTTTCCTGCGGATGTATTCTCACTCCTCACGAGCAGCATGTTCCATGATAAAGCATAAACATAGTTTTTGTCCAGTTCTGCTTTTTATACGAGAAAAGATATTATAACTGTTTAACTGATATTTATTTTTATTTAAATTTTCTTGACAAAATAATTAGTGGTGCGATAATTTTGTCCAGGAGTTTATGTTTCAGAGCTTTAGATAATAAATTAAAAAGACGCCTCCAAAATAAAACCAATGGAAATGGAAGAAAAAACTGCTGGCGTAGATGTTGCCAACTAGCCAGGAAAGACATAAAAAGGAATACTGAAATCAGAGACATATATGGGCATAGACATCGATATCCTGGAAACTATAGATTGCAAAATGCGAAAATGGTATGGCCATGTCGAAAGGATGAATAATTATTAACGCTGGTCAAATCGAATGCTACAATGGGTTTCCGCCAACCGGAAGAAAAGAGGTAGACCAAGAAGATCGTGGAAAGAAGAATTAAACTGTGCAATGGAAGATAGAGGTCTACCATCACATGACTGGAAAGATCGCAAGCGTAAGAAACTAGGATGCGAGAAATGGCGACAGCCTTAACAAACAGTCATTAGTACTAGAATAAGATAGCTTGACGAAAAGAAGGAAAAAGAGTTGACGTATAAAATTGTTAAAAAAATGGAATAAAGTATTAGTTGAAACAAGCTAAACGAATCACCGTATGAATTTTAAAATATGTTGTTTGGGGATAAAATATAATAAAAAGTATGAATGGGCTTACAAATATTATGGTCAATTAGTCTTATCATTCATGATTATGTATACAGTGCGGCTCTTAATTGTCCCTTCCCCTCTTATCTTTTGAATGGGTTTTTATAAAAATTGAAATTTTTATAAAATTGAAATTTGACACACATCATTAGCAGCCTAAATACTACTTTTTGGTCTCTTGCCCATTTTGTAAAACTTGCTTGCTAAAACTAAACGTTGGCAAAAAATACAAAGTCTACAACCAAATAACAACAAACAAATTATACTTGAACAGGTGTAGTAAAGAAAAAAAAGTTTAAGAAAAATGCGAAAAATTTGATTTTGAAGGGCTGCATTTTGTGATGAGTAGAAGTAATGACTTAATATTCTAGGACCATAAAGCATTCAGTGGAAGCTTTCAAATGTTTTTCATGACCCTCCTTTCTATTTAATTTTATTTTTAACTTCAAAATGGCGGTGAAATGCTAAATGCTATGGAAGTTTTGCTTGTTGGGCAAGAGACCAAAAAGTAGTATTTAGGTTGCTATTGATGTGTGCCAAATCTTAATTTTTTATATAAATGCATCCAAAAGATAAGATGGAGGATAATTAAAAACCGAACTGTATACTTGTTGTATATTTTATATTATCAAATAAACATTCAGACAGAAATAGACATAGAAGGAAATAAATAAAAATATTTTTGTATGTTATAGAATAGATAAAAGATACGTTAACTGTATAATAGCAGGATTTTTTTAAATCTTTTTTTCACTAAAAAATACTAAAATAAAGTGCAATATTATTGTAAATCATCGTATTATTACAGGATAAAGCTAACAAGAAAAAAAAGTTGGATTAACCTTTAAGGAAATTCAAAATAAAAGTTATTAAACCCACTAAATTAATTTAGTGAAAAAAATTAAAAAATAACAGAAAAAAAATATAAAAGGGTTAAGTTAGACTGATCAAAAATATAAAACTTAAAAAATAGATTATATAGCTTAGATAAGGCAATAATAATATAAATTATAAGAAAAAATATTTAACGAAATAATGTAAGAAAGCTTGAAAGGTATGAGTACTTCATACTTAAGTCGCAAATTCTCGGTTCAAATATTGTAATATATTAATAATAAAAATAGTGGTAATAACATTAATAATAATAGAAATAATACGTAATTTTTAACATAATCTGATTTAGGCTTTATGAGTTTTTACATGATTTTTATTTTTATTTTTTTTTATCACAAGGCCATGTATTAAGCGAAAAAATACAAGGTGACTAGATATACCACAAAACAAAAAAAAATAAAAAAAATATAAAAACCCTGATATGTACATATATAACCATTTTTCAAATCCCAAGTAATCATTTTTAATTGATTTCCATTAATTTGACTCTCATATAAATAACAATTTTTTTAATTTAAAATGTTTCATATACTCAATAAAAATATGCAAACAAAATAAGGAAAAAAAAATAGCAAGTACAAGAGCTAGGATAAATATATTATAAATATTTTACAAATTAACGCGAAAAGGGTATATATTAGAACTAATTGAACCTTCATAATATAAATTTTAAGGGGGGATTCAAACATTTGGATTTTTCTAGAAAACTTCCATTATGATTATATTAATAATTTATGAAATATATACTTCTACTAAGATTCTTCTAACTTTTATCTTACTTCAGTACTTTTGAAAATAATTAAAATAACCGATTTCCGAAAAATGAATCTGAGAAGCGTAGATTAATAATAGATAATTTTAAAATAATATGATTATATTAAATTATTTTAAAATTATTTTTATTTCCATTATTATGTAATAACAAACTCGTTAAAAAATTTCTATACGATGATCAGTCATTATTTTCACACACCTACCAATTTAATTTACAGTTGTTTTGGAATTAAATCAAGCAACACTAATAAGAAATAACACGCCACTGTTTATCACCGCATTTCCAAAGAGAAACGTGATAACACGACTACCGCCATTAAATGTAATGAAATTATACGGAAAAACAGAAAAAGTTAAAAGAAAAGCACTTTAATTTTCTTAAGGTTATTCGAGCCCCCAACAACCACTTTGGAAGCGATTTATGTAATTGGTTACTTTTTGTTTTCGTATTGTTTTCGTTTAATTTTCCTTAATATTGCTTCAAATATCATTTTGCTTACACTTTATATACAGGATAACCGTAAAAAGATTGGTAGTTATGAGAATGCGGTATTTATTTTAGTAATTTTTCAGAACAGTTTTTATTTTTTCTAAGCTCATTTCAAGCGCTACTGTGCTGGTGTATTAAAACTTCTATGAAATTATATTATCGGGTAGAATATTTGAGGTGTTAATTTTAGGACTGCATGGTTTAATGAGTTTTGAAAGCGTTTGATTTGTTTAAATCTATGTACATATAAGGTGTTAAAAGTACATTATTATACTTTCTCTAATTCGACTCATATACTCTCTCTCTAATTCGAAATTTTAACCATAAATCTACCTTTGTTCATAACTTTATTATATACGTAAACAAAGATAGAATAAGGTTTAAATTAAAAACGGATGGGTCCTTTATTTTTCGTTACTACTCTTATAATTTAGTTTAATACTTGTAACGTCTAAAAGAAGAAAAAAAATACTGGTTGTATTAAAAAATCAAAATGTCGGTTAAACTTATTAGTGTTATTTAGTATTATATAAAAATCTCTTTAAATAACAAGATTATGTATATCGTTATATTATACATGATTTACTTATATTTCATATAGTATTGAGGATTACTTGATAAAAATTAAAATGTGGATAAAACAGAACTTAAGTTGAAGTAGCAACTACTAGTTCTACCAAAAATCATTTCTCCTAAAAGCTGGATCTTAAAGCATGCAATGTTTGAATGGTTAGAGTTGTCTCCAAGAATCCAAATTATTCCACAAAATTTATTGTTCTTAAAAATTAAACTAATATGTAATTTTATCACTTGTAGCTGCTAATCTCTGGATTGTAAATACAATTGTAGATATAAGTGACACTGTCCATCTATACTTGCTACTGATCTAAGTAGTAAGTCAATATTGCAATTTTTAATAATTATATCCATAAGCGAAGGACACATTTGATGTAAGAGGAGCGACTTTACAAAGAATAATAATAATATTAATGCTGAATCTAGAAGAGCGATTGTTTTAAATTGTACTAGAATCGTCTATTAAGATAAGCCTACAGACAGGCTAATAAGGCACAATTATGTACTTAATATGAACAGACAATGATGTTATGCAGTGTTAGTATTTTGTTGACCTGTCAAAAGCCTTTGATTGTGTATTGCATAACAAATCCCAGATGATATTACTTGGAGCTGAAGTTTCCATATCTCATAGTAGGTACCTCTTTTTTCCTAATATATCAATATTAATATAGAAGAATGTCCAGGGCAATTCTTTTGCTGCTGATATTAACTTGCTCTGGCAAGATAGAAGTATAAATATTATTTATTTAAATTTAAATGTGAAAATATGGTACTATTTAAAATTTTTTATCTTTTAAAAAGAGATCAAGAACTAATATTTTACAATTTAAATATCAGAATAACAATATACTGTCGAACATAACTTCTTTTGCCAGCAATTTTTAATAAATTTCAGGTCATATAATATATAATATATTATTGAAATTATATAAGCATGTTGAACAATTATGATTATAGGTAGCATCAAAAATATTTTGCAATAAGGATCCCTAGGAGCGAACTTAACAAAAAGTGGCTGTATAGCATTTGCAATAGAGGATAGCTTGCGGGGCAACTGGACAAGAAAATTATTTTAGTTTGTCTTTATCTTGCAAGAGCGAGCTTTAAGATATTTATGTAATACGATAATAGAAAATCCTTTATGTCATATTCTGGTTGTAAAAAAATCTTAAAACCCTTATAAAATTTTAATGTTGACACAGTTTATTTTATATAGCATGGCATATTCTATAACATGTGTGGAATAAGAAAAGCCATTTCTCCGCTTGTCCTACTCATCTAGAATTTTAGATATTGAATTATACATGTTGTAGACTATGCCCAATTAGCAATTTTTCGACGCGACAACGTTGCAAATTGCAACGCAATGTTGCACTGTTACGTTGTCTTAGCCGTAGAGACAACCCTGTTTTACACCAATTTAAAAGAGATTTTTTTGGTTGTCTCAACGTTACGCAGTGACTACCCGTTAACTTTCTAAACGCTTTTGCAACGTAATTAGAGTTACTGATTTTTGGACTCATGGACGCCATAACGACAGAAAAATTAATTACTTTTTTAACAATAAGCTAATAGATAACTCCAGTAGGCAGCTACTCCAAAAATACAACCTTTTTAATCCATCTTTTGAACAGTCCTTATTATTATTTGTTTTGTATGTAGTATAATATAGTGAATTATACGGGTAAAATACCCATTTTGAAAGATTTACAAGCACTTAATTTATAAACAAACATAATACGCGCGCCCTGAATTTATAGGGGATTTCGAAAAAAAAATAAGTAATTTTTTTTATTGGTTAGATAAGAAACCCGCTGTCGTTGTCCCTGGTTGGCTTGAATTAAGTGAAAGAACGGATGGACCTAACCTAAAATTTTAATATTTCAATTATTGTTTACAGTTTGTTGCGCGTATGCAGCACGTTTTTTTACAAACTTTAATAAACAAAAACTTTTACAAAAAAAATCATAAGCTCTTCGAAAAATATAAACTCAGAATGTAATGTTAACATTACAATCTGAGTTCTCATTGCTGCTGCTGCTATATAAAACCTAAAAAATTAAACTTTCTAAAATTTACCATTGTTTTCAAACTGGTTAGTCTCTTATGTAAAGAAAGGCTATAAAGTCGGATATAGGAACCATGAAGGAAACCATTTACAAGTATTTTAAACTTTAAATATGTAAAATTAATTACAAACCTTTTCACTGCTATCTTCCGCCATTTCTATTGATTCTACATAATCCATATCAACTTCATATAAACTAGTTGTAGGCATTTTTGCTTCCATTGTAAGTTTTTTTTTGCGTCTGTAGTAAGTTGCAGAATATAATTTAGTCTTTATATCTCTTAATTTTTTAAAGCAAAACGAAAATAATAAATCCCAATAATTCCAAGCAAAAAATGAATTATAAAAATATAAATTAAGTAGGTTATGTTGAATTGAATATTTTTTCTTTCTCTTAGTCTCTCTTTCTCTCTCTTTCTCTTAACAATGAGGTAACGTTGTTCTTACTGGGTTTTTGATTCGAAAAATTGTATACGTTTGCATGTCAAAAAAATACGTTGTAAAAACAGCAGAGTTTTACAACAGTTGCGATACAGGTGCAATATGTCGAAATTTGGTCGAAAATAAACGTCGTTGCCAACTAAATTTTACACTGAAAACAACGTTGCAACTAGTGAAAATAAAAGTAATCTGAAATTAGGTGACTGCAAATTATTACTTGTACGACTGTGAATTTAAATACATTTAATTTATTTTAATTCATATTTGTTTGATTATTTTAACTTTTCGGCTTTACAAACCTTATATTATGTTTTAAAGCATGACTGTTACATAGCGCTACAGGTTCTTAATCCGAAAATAAATATTCTCGAACTGTTTACCGAATGAAGGTAATGGTTTATCAAAAAGTATATCCGAATGTATATATTTCGGCATTAAAATATTGCACATTTCGGTCACCTTATTTTTGACACTTGACAATTAATAGTTCCAATGGCTAGAAAGGGCGGCACCACCGTCGCTGGGAGTTGATATTGACATTGTCGTCTTTGACAGTCATACCTGTCAATGTAGACACTTTGCTGTCAGATTGCCAAATAGAAATATATTAGACATTATGGCGAAAGTGCGAGTGCCTGCTGCCAAATTGTCCTAATGTCTATTATATTTCCATTCCAAAAAATGACGTCACTTACATCAACAGAAACTTTTTTAAAGTTTCTTCAGATTTACTAATATGAAGGAAATAGGTTGAAAATTTAAATTTGCCTTTTCTGTTTTTGTGAAGATCTTATTGAACGACTGTTTGATCTTGGTCTAGACAATGAACTTTTTAAAAAACTGGCTTTAAGAGAATAGAAGACGAAACCTATTGGTAGGTATTGCTTATTAATTTTTTACGAAATATTTTTATCTGAATATTTAGTGTATAACAAATTCGATGACAAAATAAATGGACATGTTGACTAATAATACTTTAGTCTTTATGTTAAATGGTTTTCCTAAAACATGGAAGTGGCCAATAGCTTATTTTGAATTAGTGGGTAAACTAATTCATCAGAAGTTAAATTGCTTAATAAGAAAATCATTACCAAAACGCTGCTAGTCATTGCTATATATGTAACTTTTTTTTAATATAGATGATGAAAGAGAAAACATGAAAACTATAGAGCCCTCCTATTTTATTAATGTGCTCCTACAATTCAATCCCAATTACCTTACTTTTTTTGATATATTGTAATGTTATTTTATATTTATAAAGTTTAGATTTGGAATATAAACTTTAAGAAGCCTCACATGTAACTTATATGATACAGTATATAAATTAACTCATGGAAAACATTCTCATCATATTAATATGATAATAAATTTTTCAAACATATATTCAAATCCAAGGAAATATAAATATTACTTTATTTTTCCAAGATGTTTATTATTCTTAAAAATTTCCTTCTTGTTTTTTTATTATTTCCTTCTTTTTAGCACTTTTCTCTTGCTTGTTATAACGTCCCACGTGTTTTCACTATCAAGACTGTAGACCCAGAGGCTAGAGATAAAATTGCTATTGTGTGAATAAAATTTGTTGTGATATTCGAAACTCTTATGGAGACATTACCTTCTCGTCTCTGATATTTTGATTTATAGAATTTATCCTGCAAACTATAGGAAATATGGCAAAAGTTATAATTTAAACTAATCTGTGTATTTAAGATCACATTTTAATCCTCTTAAATAAAATCTTAACTGATTTTATTAACCATATTTTAAAATAAATCGGAAATTTTTATCGATTTTTCTCTCAATCAAAGTTTAGTTTTTGTTTTCGTTTTTCGAAGATACTATCCTTATAAGCAACAATATAAAAAATGTATATATTTTGCAAAAGGCAAAATGTCAGATGATTAATAGTGAGAAATATAAAAATATAGCATAAATAAAGATGAATAAAAGCAAAATTTGAAAACTCTTTTTGCTCTAATATGCACATATTTTCTCTGAATATAACTTTTTTCTTATCTATAATATTTTGCAAGATCTAATGGTCATGAATGTAAAGTATGTGCACGCCTTAAATTTAAATTTCCCGCCTTATACTGAATTCGAACATCCCGGGTTTTTCTCGACAGGACTCAGTCGGTATTGTAACTACCTGCAATATCGATTATCAATATTTATTTCTGCGCTGTAGTCACGTCATAAACGTGATGCTATCTGATATACATGTGTAACTCCTCTTCTTATTTTAGATACTCTATGACTTAAGCTTGCTTCTCTTTCAAATTAATCTAATAATGCCCTCATCAACCTTGACACATAATTCCATTTTTCATTATTACTTATTTACTTATTTCTAGCATGTAGTTGATGTGCCTTGGATAATTTAGTTTTTTTAATATGTAATTTTAAGAATTAAAATTTAACATTTTTGACTTTGAGAGAAAATAGTGGAAAAATCATACCAAAATATTTTTATTAGATAAAGGATATACATATGAGAAATATAATCCTGGGCTATTCTATTTAACATATAATCAAGGTGGTAAGAATGATAAGAAGATACTCCTTAAAAAAAGTAACTTATAAATCTACTGATTTACTAATAAAATAACACTTTATTAAGGATTGTGTTTTTGCCAACTGAAAGCTTTAAATAACTGCGTTAAATATTCTTACGTCTCTTGTTACAAAACTGTATGTGATATCAGTAGGAAAAACAAACTAGAATAACGTAAAAAAAGTCAAAACGAAACTCCATTTATTATAAATGAACATGGTTTATACATTTACAGAAACCATTGCGGATGACCCCACGGGTCACGCACAATACCTCGCACTCGCCCCTTTTTCATGTTTATTGCAAAATTTCCCTTCGTCGAATAACGAAAGGGTCGCTTCTTCAAAGTTTGGAGGCTTTTGTGTCCTTTATCTCATATATTTTTACGATTCTAGGGGGTGCTTTTACGGCTTTATTCAATATTCCTGCGAACACGTCTCTGGTATAAACTCCGGACCATCTCTTGACAAACATGACCTTTTCCTGCGTGTGAAAGATTTATAATAGGGTGTAGTAGGTGGCTTATCTTTAAAATGTTCTTATATTACCTTCTCGAGTAATGTACGTTAATAATGGGACGTTTTTCAAAAAAAAAAAGTTGTTGAATAATTACATTTCATATGGCACTATAAAGTAAAAGACACAAATTTAAACGTCCGACTCGTAGGTCCGGCTACAGTTGATACATGGGCGACCACTTAGCACTGTAACAGTCCTGCGGTCGTGCCTGTGACGTCAGACACACTTGAATTACTGCTGCACATTACGAGATCCAGGAGCTTTGTCATACATGATGCCGACGGGTGGCTATATTTTCTAAACACTAGCACTAAAACGGTTTTAATGAGACACATAATTGATTAATGTGCGTTTAATTTTATTAAAAGTTTTTTTTGTAAGTTTGTAAACCATAGAACAATAGTAGTTATTATTATATCAAGATTTTTAAAAATGTTTAATATTATCGTAGACTATAGCAAAATATTTCAGAGAAAACCCTTTATAGAACGCATTATATCAGATTAATAAAAAAAAATTTTAAACTGGTTTAACGGGTAGATGGTGCAAACCTTTGAGGCTAAGCCTTACATAAAAATATTGGAATTGGCTCCAACTGGTTAATACGAAAGCTAAAACATAAGGTGTTTTGAACAAAATTTAATTTAATTTGAATTTGCGAAAATAGACCTGTGAGTTTTCATACTATATATTTAGATCATAGAATATATATCTTTTTTAATTTCGCATACAGTGTCTATCCACCAAATAAAATAAATTGGATAAATAATAAGGACGAACTTTCTGGAACGGACATTGGCATTTTTCATATTTTTCAACAAAAACTTTTGCAATGGGTTATTAGATATAACAGTGGCCAACAGCTACCTTTTTTTTACAAGTTGAGGAAATATTAAGTTTTTCAGTTATTTCAAAAATTAATCTCAATAAAGGAAATTATTTGATTTTATATAGTATGCTCAAAAACTAATAAGTGCTACTGTATATTTCTTATTTACAAAAAATATAGTAAAAGCTACGACCTTGCGGATAGTCTCGTTGGATTCAGAATGACGAAACTAAGACAATACCGTTGGAATTTTCCCGATAGCTCCCATAGAAGCCGAGATATCAGCGGATATAATTATACCAGCGGATTGTTCTCATTAAGTAGATCCCGAAAATACCGGGTTATAATAGGATTCGATCAGAAATAAGGAAATGAGAGCACTTTGAAAATTCGGAAATTGGCACTTGTTGACCTCGTTTTTGAGGCCAAAAATGGGCATCAAAAATGCCATATCTCGGCTATCGTAAAAGCTACGACCTTGCGGATGGTCTCGCTGGATTCAGAATGATGAAACTAAGACAAAACCGTTGGAATTTTCCCGATAGCTCCCATAGAAGCCGAGATGTCGGCCTTCAAAGTTTGGGTTTTTTCATTTACTCCCCCGTTTCGATTTTTTTCAGAAATTTTTTATTTTTCGAATTTGAACTAACTATGCCAGTAAATTGTTCTCATTAAGTAGATCACGAAAATACCGGGTTATAAGGGAATCCGAGCAGATCTAAGAAATCGAGTATTTTTTCGACCTCGTTTTTGAGGCCAAAAATGGGCATCAAAAATGCCACATCTCGGCTATCGTAAAAGCTGCGACCTTGTGGATCTCGTTGGATTCAGAACGACGAAGCTAAGACAAAACCGTTGGAATTTTCCCGATAGCTCCCATAGAAGCCGAGATGTCGGCCTTCAAAGTTTGGGTTTTTTCATTTACTCCCCCGTTTCGATTTTTTTCAGAAATTTTTTATTTTTCGCATTTGAACTAACTATGCCAGTAAATTGTTCTCATTAAGTAGATCACGAAAATACCGGGTTATAAGGGAATCCGAGCAGATCTAAGAAATCGAGTATTTTTTCGACCTCGTTTTTGAGGCCAAAAATGGGCATCAAAAATGCCACATCTCGGCTATCGTAAAAGCTGCGACCTTGCGGATCTCGTTGGATTCAGAACGACGAAGCTAAGACAAAACCGTTGGAATTTTCCCGATAGCTCCCATAGAAGCCGAGATATCGGCCTGCAAAACTTAAATTGCTCGTCGTCCTTACGCTGCAGATCCCTGAACCAAAATGCCTGTTGAAACATATTCATTATCATATGTGCCAAAGGGAGCATAATAGTTCATAATTGGTTTAATATTTTGTCAACAAATATACAGGGTGTTTGAAAAATAGACGAAGATATTCCAATGGGTGATTACTTGTAAAAAAATATGAGAAAAAGTTTCTATAAGCATGGGTCCCGAAATGCACAGTTTTTAAGATACAGGGTAATAGGTTTTTTTTTTTAAATATTATTTTTTTATTAATATAAAAAAAATATTTAGTCGATTTTTTTGAAATTTGGCAATATTACTTGTTGTATTAAGAGGCTAATTTAGCTTTAATTAGATTAAAATTATAAGGTCCAGTGGCGTCCCGGGGGACATCTTAGTAAATATTATTGGAAAAAAAATGTACACCACTACCTTTTTTTCAACTTTAATATTGGTTGTTTGATTAAGCATTTAAAAATACAACTTTTTTGCCTCTTGTATTTTTTTCGTATCATACTTCGTTTCCGACAAAAAAATAAATACCGTTTTATTACATGCCACTGGACAAAATTGGTTTATTAATTTTTGGTAAAAAAATCACAGGTGCCTTAAGAAACAAAAAAATATTTTTGCATGGAGGTTTAACATTGACAAGTGTCAGTTCTCCTAGAAAAATAATTATTATTAATAAATAATTAATATTTTAAAAAATGTATCGCCCTGTATCTTGAAAACTGTGCATTTCTCTGTGCTTTATTCTCATATTTTTTTTATAAGGAATCACCCATTGAAATATCTCCGTCAATTTTTCGAACACCCTGTATATGTAACAACATGTAATAACAATTATTTCACCAGTAGTAGGTTGCAAAATCAAGGGCTTTCGTAACGCATGAAAAACAGATGATATAACTCATAAATCATTCTCCACTACTCGTGTTGCTCATGATAATCTGTAATTCAATAAGCGCTGGAACAACCGGGAAACGGTTTCATCAGGTATTGCTTTAAGGTAAATCGCATAAACAAATACAAAAGGTATAGTTTTGTCCTGTTGTCCTGGCAGAAGTTTTGCAGATAGTAAATTTAAACTCCTATCATTTAGTTTTCTTGCGAAAACTGTATTTTTAAAGAACCACCATCTGAAATACATCCTTGACAACCCACGTTTATAAAAAACATTTATTTTTTGCCTCTACTACTATCACAAGGACAATATTGAAAGTACACTTATTTAAAATATACGTAATTATTATATTCGCTTTCACTTGCAAAGGGGCATTGTAGTAGAATGTGTTCCATCAATATTTCTTAAGCGCTGAGGAAAATTCCATAAGTTTTAATATTCATCACGTATAAACTTATAACAGCAGGCATTATCAGCCTTCCATTGAAATGGCTTGATACTTACCTAACTAATCGAATACATATTGTCAAAGTGCTTGCTTATGAGGCACATGAGATTTGGGTATTGTCTGGTCTTCCACAGGGGACTCACATGGGACCTCTGTTCGTGCTTGTAATTTAAATAGTTTTCGTAAGGTTTCATCCAGACATGACTGCTTGAAGCTTCAGTCAGATTTAGTAAGACCTTGGTGCTCTAAGAAAGAACTTAAATGTCAGGAAATATTATTTAATATTCTTTAACTATCACTCTTATTTCATAGGTGATACCATGCTGGAATCTCTTAATCAAATCAGAAATCAGAGTCTTTCCTAAATCTAAAAAGTCTAGAAATTTGACGTGAATATAAGGACTTTAAAGTGTCTATTTCTTCATTCTATAAACTTTGCCCTTTACTTATACATAAAATAATTATTCATGTTCAAGACAGACAAAATAGTCAGGCAGTTTCATTCTACTGTTCATTCTACACATCGAACACGAGTTATGGTCAGCATTCTCATAGAGTGGACTGCTTTGGGACTTGGGCAGACTTCAAGAGAGCTTTAAATTAATTTATTATCTTAACAACTTTACCTCATTATTAACACTGTCTAACTTAATAAATCTTATCTAGAAATCTGTGTCTAATAGAGCATCTTGTATTATATACATATTTTTAATACAATTCTTTTTGTAATATTTAATTATGCGTTAAGTAACTTTTTTATATTTAAAATAAAAAAGTTAGCTTTGGCCTTTGTTAAATAACATAAAAAGATTTTTGTGGAAAAAATGCTGAGCTTAAAATAGTCGTGCCCGAGCCTTTTTTCGAATAGGTCCGTATTTATTTTATCAAATTTATTTCATTTAGCAAAAACACGCTGCATAATGCAGTAATGACAAGCAACTCTTTAATATTTCTCTTCTTTATTAGCAGGTCTACCAATTTTTTTACAGAGGTTCTGCGTTATTATGCATCCAGGAAGGCTACCACCAGAGTGATGTATTTCTGAGTCAAGCCAATTGGAAGATTATTTACAACTTGTATACAGACACAAATGTTTAATTACCTAATAAAAACTATAGCATTATAAATACTGGTCAATCTTACTTCGAACTCTTGAATTTGGTCACTCTTCTTTTCAAGAAATCTTATTACTCAATTTTTAGACTCAACATATAGTCGAGGTTCATCCTGTTTTCGTCCCGTAGTCTAATAAGAATAAGATGACGCCAATGTCATCTTCAAATAACCTTTTTGGTCCTTTTTGATCTGGAGTAAATAACTCGTGAGTAGCTTTACGGATTTTGGCAAGGGATAACATTACCGTCTTCACGCTTATCCCTTCCATCACTTCCAAACCAGTCTTTTCATAAAGAGTGTTTGGGATTTGCCTTGGAAGAATTAAAGGCAAACCTTAGGAAAATTATTACATCTGACATCTCGAGTTAAAAAGATCTTAACTAGTATCGTTATTTACCATATATAACAGAAAAACTATTCGTGAGAATAATTTTCGCTATGGAATATATTGCTGCACTATATAAACACCATTAAAATTGATTTTATTGACCTAGAGAAGGTTTCCATTTGGTTTAATTTTTGTTTCATGCATTTCTTTAATGGATTTTATAGTGCTCTTTATAAATAACTTTAAAATAGAAAAGCCGTTTATAGAAATATTGATATTTTTACAGGAGAACTTGCGCCATTTAAAAAAAATCATTTTGTATACCATCTCTGCAAAATTTTTTCTTGTATATCAAAATACCCATGTAATAACAAGCAATAGAAATTCATAAGCAAAACATTATGTTAAAGAAAGAACGATAATGATTTACCGATTCCTTGATAATTTGAGTTTTGAGATCTTGTCATAAGCCGCAAATAATATTTCACAGATAACAAGTTATTAGGAACCATAATATCATTTCAAATCAATCATATATCCATTGTCACGATTGACAGCTGTCAGATTAAGTATTGTAGTAAAGAAGGCTCAAAAACAAGACAATCGAAATGTAGTAGATGTTTTATCTTAACTAATTTTATAGTGGAGTAAGAAGCTAAGCCATTGCTGTTCTGTACTTCTCAAGCCATATACTTTTATTTTTAAAAAACGATATTTTTACAATAAAAATAATGCAAGCGTTTTCTAAATTAAGCCTCTTCATTTACAGTTTACAGAAGACTAAGTACTAAATAGTAAGTTAATGCATAATTAATTTTCGAATGTTTTTAAGGTTTTAACCCAAATCTCGTGGAAAAATGCAGCTCGTTACTTGGTCGCAGAGGACACATCTAAGCGAAGCGCCATTAATTTTAAAACCGTCTTTTATTTGAAAGGAAACTTCTTACCGAGAAGGGGAGTTTTAAAAGTTACTTGCACTAAATTCCAGTAAATAAATTTTCAATCTCTCTCGCAGTTTCTTTGAATATGCGCCGATAATTTCTAAACCCGTCTAAGTTCAATGGGCCGGAAACACCGAATTTATCCAGAAAAGTTTTACGAAGTTAAACTGAAAAAAAAATACAAAACCAAAAGTGATTCAGGGTTTTCTGCGGATGAAACATTTTTACGAAGAAAAATGTTCTATTTTTGTAACTAACAAGACTTTAATATAACAAAATTAAATTGTAGTTTTTAAGATTGTAGTTCACACTTTATAGAGATTTATGAAAAAGATCTTTTACTAATTTCTTTACTTAAATTTATAGTCGAGCATTAAGTTAAATGTGGTTAACTAATCATAATCTCTTGACTGCACAGGTTCTGATACAAAAAGCCCGTGATGTTCTTTGCGATACCTAAATCTGCTTTATCGACTTTAAAAGCGTTTAATAAAGTACAGCATGAAAAATCTATCAAGACGCTGATAAAAACAGAAGTAGAGGATTAAGACATCCGCCTAATAAGAAATTTATGGAGATCAGAAGGTAATAGTACGGGTAGAACAACAGTTTTTTACAGATTTTTCTAAAAAAAAAAGAGAGGAGTCGGACAGATGCGTCTACTTTTACCCCTATTATTCAACACATATTCAGAGAAGTTATTAAGGGAAGTATTATAAGATTCAACAAACGGTGTATGGATCCATTTACCGTTAAAATCGGCAAAATAATCAATAATCTCACATGCGTATCTGATATTATTAATTATTTCTTTATCTGCGTAGACGATGCTGTACTTTTGGTTGATAGTGCCGAAGGCCTACAAGACATAATAGATCAAGTATTAACTGCAAGTAAACAAGTAAATGCAAGTAAGTTTTATGGTATAAAAGTAAACTGTAAAAATTATCAGATTATAATAAAAAGAAAATATTATACAGAGTGTTCATTTGAAAACTTACCACCACGGATTTATCGAAAACCACTGTTTAAAAAAAAAAAACGTCGAAATACGTCAACGGGTTTATTAAGGGGGACAACTTTCTAACCTAAAATTACTTCACCCCCTTTCACCCTCTGCCCTCCAGGGTCATCCCATTAAAAATTTTAAATGGCAAGGGGTATCGAGTAATAGCTTGTTTAAAAGGTCTTTCCAAGTGTTTTATTTTGACGTTTGATTTTTTAAAATCGGTCGATTCGTTTTCGAGAAAATTAGAAAATCTTTGTTTATCTTAATTTGTTCAGATAGACAACAAAAACATGAAAATATCAGTTTTTACTTCAATAAGTGTTCAAAATGTTGCCCGTTTTTGGCCAAACAATGATATAGGCGATGTTCAAATTCCTGACGGACATTTTCAAAAACATGTTGTGGGATATCATGTCAGCTGTAGATGATACGTTGACGAAGTTCATCCAAACTTTCAGGTTGGGGAGTAAACACAATAGATTTCAAATGACCTCATAAAAAAAGTCTATCGGCGTTAAGTCAGGAGATCTAGCAGGCCATTCTATAGGTCCCCTTCGCCCTATCCATTTATCTGAAAACTCGTCGTCTAGCCATTGCCGAACGGGAAGAACATAGTGAGGAGAAGCGCCGTCTTGCTGGAAATATATTTCAGCCTCAGCAAGTCTAGGGTTTCCATCATCATCGATTTGGTTTTCAATGGATTCAGTGATGAGCGGATTAATGGTATTTTCCAACATATCCAAATAAATGTCTCCATTTAAATTTCCGTTAATAAATATTGGCCCAATCACATTATTTTCTAAAATACCTGCCCATACATTAGTTTTTTGAGGGTACTGGATATGCCCTTCTTCAAATGCATGAGGATTTTCATTGCTCCAATATCTACAGTTATGCTTATTAACAAATCTATTTAGATAAAATGTGCATTCATCGCTAAAGCAGATATTCTTTACATGAATAGTATTATCATTAGTCGCTTAAGTCATAGTTTTACAAAACTCAACTCGCCTGTCGAAATCGTCTTCGGTTAACTCTTGCAATATTTTCATTTTGAATGGATGAAATTTATGAAGTTTGGTGAACAGTGTGAACAGAGCCTAATAAAATACCAGTGGCAGCAACAATTTTGCATAATGAAGTATTGGGATTTAGTCCAAAATGACCCAAAACTTCAACTTGAGCGGCTTCATCCAAAATTCGCCGATGATCATGTTTTTTATTTGCAACAGATCCAGTTTCAGTAAACTTAGTAACAAGGTCCAAAACATATCTATGCAAAGTTATCTTCTCCGGATGTTTGGCGTAAAACGTGACGGCAGTCTGCCGAGCACATTGATTTTGAACACCATAAATTAGAATAATTTTCACTCTTTCGGCTAGTATGTAAACCATTTTGTACAAGTAAAATCTTCAATTCAACAAATAAATTTTCACTATTCCAAGACTGTCACAAATGTAGCTGACGGCAAAATAAATTCTTTATTTTCCTTAGCAACTATAAATAACTAAGCAGGTATAACAATAAATACAGTTCGCCTAGGATATCTGTGTTGATGAAAAGAATGCAAAAAAAAATTCAGGTTGTTATTTAGTTTTTTTTCCACGTCTAATCTTCGGAGTTGCTGTTTATGTTGGTAGTTTCCGTTTTAAATTATAAACGAATTATAGATTTGGCAAACCCTAACGGGCAATATTTTGAACACTTATTGAAATAAAAACTGATATTTTCATGTTTTTGTTTTCTATCTGAACAAATTAAGATAAACAAAAATTTTTCTAATTTTCTCGAAAACGAATCGACCGATTTAAAAAAATGAAACGTCAAAATAAAAGACTTCGAAAGACCTTTTAAACAAGCTATTACTCGATACCCCTTGCCATTTAAAATTTTTAAGGCGATGACCCTGGGGGGCAGAGGGTGAAAGGGGGTGAAGTAATTTTAGATTAAAAAGTTGTCCCCCTTGACAAACCTTTTGACGTATTTCGGCGTTTTTTTTTAATCAGTGGTTTTCGATAAATCGGTGGTGGGAAGTTTTCAAATGAACACCCTGTATATTCAGGATGCATGTTAAACGAGGACTGGGATCACTCTCAGGAAATAAATATTAGAATAGAAAAGCTATAATGCGGTTGATATTAAATATATTTGATATTAAATAGGCATATATATTTAGTATAATCAATGAAACAGTTCTATAACGAAATGGGCAACAGCCAGAAATATTATCATCAGTAAAAATCAGAAAAGCAGTGTATTTCTGATCCATAATGCGAAAAACTAAATATCGACCATACAATTACCGCAGGAGGATTATATGGTCGGCACAAAGTAGTCTGGCGTATATTTCTCATTTGACCTTCTCCGTGCGAACTGTGATTTGTCAACTAATAAATCGTTCCGTTTATATAACAGACAGAATTTAGACTAAACAATATCTAGAATAAAAGGATAACTTAAATACAGTTTTATATCGTGAAATCTTTGTATTTTTGTACCCATTGGTGTCGCTTTGTTGATACCATAGGAGGAATAAGTCGTGGTTTATGTGCTAGTCTACGTCCAATTAAACCATCTTCTGCTAACCTCCGCTGCACTGGTTTTTGCAAAACGTCAATGCCGGCTTAAAAAACTTTTTTTGCGAGAAGTTTTACTGACATTTTTCGATTCTCAATGTAAATATTGCAGATTCTTCGACCCCTTCTCTTTGTCGTTATTATCCGACGACTGCACGCACTTTTGCGTTTTGCTCTTCGATCTTCACCAAGGTCTACTTTTTGTTTTATACTTTGTAGCGAACTTCGACAAAGACCCAAAATACGTGCTATTTGATATTGTGACATGATCTGTGAAAATCTGATAAATATTTTCTTTGACATGCTGTTCTCTCAACAATAAACCCGCCTGATGAAACTGAAAAGAGTTAAACCTAAACACGTAAAAGTATTAAAGAGTATTGTCAAACTGAAACTCTGTTTTCTTAGGTTAAGTCTTATTTCTGCAAAAATCAGTGTGACCCTCCGATTACCAATTGCGAGTTGCCAAAACAATAAAAATTTCCCGCGATATTTAAAAACTCAAAAAAAAAGCTCCAATATATCAACAAAAAGTTGAAGAAAATAGTAGAGTTGCAACATGTCAAGGGACTGTATATGTTTTAGATACTGCCCTAACTAAATACAAATCGTGTATTATTAAAGTGCTTGTAATTAAACTCTTGATTAAAATAAGCCAATTTGTCCTAATTTATCTTCTAACAAAAATATTATTTTTTTTAAGGTGTCACAAAGTCTGGTTAATTTATAAATATATTTTGTTTCGAAACATAAGATTTTTAATCTAAAAGAAACAAAATAATTGACTCTCTAAATTAATTAAATCAGATTTATATCACACGCGTGTATGCCAATATTTGCTATGAAAATACAGAAAAAAATATACAGGTGTAAGGAAACCAATTATTATGGATATATTTTGCTAACTACCTATAATAATAACGTGTTAATGATATGAAAGTATATGATAACTCGGATAGTCGTGTACCATATATGTAAATTATTATTACCTTATCCCAAAATTCATTCAACTTTTAAGTACTTTTATAAAGATTAAATAGATCTAAATGCAGATAAAATTAAGAATGGTAGTCGATAAATAATAACATTGTAAAGCTATTACGAGAAATTATCAAGTAGTCCTCAAGTAAAAAAAATTGAAACAGATAAGGCACTTTCAGCCTTCATCAATATTAACTAAAAATAAAAATAAATGTTTTAATTTAATTTACCAATCTTTTAATTGCTTAAGAATATTTTGCTTGCGTCAGAGTGACAAACAACATAGTTAAAAACAAAGTAAATGTCGTGGTTGTGGGTTAATTGGTCAAACAATAAAGAAAACATTTTTCTTCTGTGCCAACATTTTGAATTATATTTAATTCATCCTTAGAGGTCAAAATTATAGTTTTGAGGGACTTTTAAGTCACAACAGAAAGGATACGTTAAAAAAAATTTGATAAACAAACCGACCGCACTTAACAAACACATAAACGTGCTCTTTTGTTTTGTGTTTGTTAAATGCTGTCGGTTGGTTTATGTAAATATTTTTTTAAACGTATCCTTTCTGTAGTGACTCAACAGTTTCTGTGTTTTGCCAACATCTATGTTTAAACCTGTGACGTCTTCTTCTTTAGTAACGCAAGAAAACTATAATTTCGAGGTCTGAGGATAAATTAAATATATATTAAAACATTGGCCTAGAAAAAACATTTTTTCCTTAGTCTTTGGGTAATAAACCAAGAGCCACGTCATTTACTTATAATAACTCTGGTCTCTAACTAGTAAATCAGTTAAAAATAAATTTAGAAAAGTTTTAGCATAGGTACTTTACTTAAGCAAAGCAAGTTTTAGCTTAACTTAATTAAAATATAGTGCTGGAAACACAAAAACCAATAAATTTCCAAAAATTATTTTAATGAATGTATGCACTTTAGTTTTCCTAATAGGGAAAATAGCCACACTATTCTATATACCGAATATATTCCCACTTAGAAAGCACAAACCTATAAATAAGTTTAGCATGTTAATTTTCTTTTTAAATTTAAGATGGCAATGACGAAATTTACCTCTAACACATTAATAAAAAAATGTTAAATCTTCATTTGCTATTATTGTCAGATATACTTGCGAGTTGATTCCTTTCCTAAAGAGCATTGACTACTAACTATATCATCATAAGAAATAATTGATGCCGTATTATCTTAATAAATTCCATTTAGCTCATATTTTTAATTAGTAGAAAATAAATACATTCATCCTATCCTATATCGGTCCTATATGCTACATTCGGCTTTACCAAGCAATAAAATTCTTAATATCATAAAATATCCTATGAGCAGTAATGACTGATGAGCCTGAATGTTCTAAAAACTAATGTCCTGGTAGAACTATTGCATATCTGTCTATTTTCTCTTGAAACTATACATGTGTCAATCAAACAAGATCCATACATTTTCCGTGGATTTGGTGATTAATGAGTATTAAATTTGTCAAATTGCTGGGAGCTGATATCTGGAAAAAAATTTAACTTTTAATCCTATATTACATTTTCTTATATCATTTAGATTTAACATGCTAGCCAGCAGTAACCTGAAGGACATATGTTCCAAATGAGTATTCGAATAAAAAGTGTTCTCGTTTTTTTGTGTGTCAAATTCAGCGTCTATTTTCTGAATTATACAAAACATATTCAAAAAACTGAAATCACACAAGAAAATTCGATACTAAACATTCTAAAGACGTTGAAAAAAATGTTATTATATATTTTTTAAATCTTATCGTTTTGCAGAAAATTAACTTCATTTGACAGGTTGGTGAAGTATCGGAAATTACCAACCAGGAAATCATATTATCTTGAGTGGTCCTCGCACAAAGAAGACAAGACAAAAGCGTAAAGCAAATCGTTACTTTCACACAAAAGAAACCGAAAAATATAATACAAAAGCGTTATTCTTTGGACTAAATATTATAAGGATTCTTTTCCATTTTCGGTAATATCCCCTCTTGTGTTCCCAGTTAATAACGACTTAAGGGATCATAATAAAAGGAAACAAAACAACTTTGGGGCGCAATGGCTGGATAAAATGGCATCGTCTCGCTCGCCTACGGTGAAACCAATGGAAATTGAAAGAATTGTATTTTTATTTAATACTTAATGAAACTTTATTTTATTAAAAAAAAAATGAAAACCATTTTTGGCTTTGACGCAGCTGACTCTATAGGGAAATTTATTATTAAAGAAATATTATTAAACTTTTATCTCATTTATAAGAAGAAACTGTTTATTATCCGGGGTTTTGTCGAAGAGTCATTCACTCAAGCAAGTCTTTGATGTTTTTATCTTATATTGTTGCTTATCCTCAATTTTGTTCTATAGTTCTTTGTTCTCCTTCATCCATTTTAATTATAATTTTATACTGGTTTACAGGTTTACATTAACTTTTGGCAAAGTATCAAGTTTCGCCTATTTTTGCCGAAATTGACACTTTTCACACAACAAATTGACTGAACTATTTCTGTCATTCTTAAAAACAAATATTACAAATAATTATTAAAAACGAATATTAGTTTAAAATACGTGCAAATGTTACCTGATAGGTTCTCATAAACTATTTGTATCCGTGCAAACATAAATTACACATATCGAGCCTGATCCAGTTTGAAAACTTTCCAAACTCGGCAAAGTTTAAAAATCAAGATATACGGCCCCAGAAAATATGCTTGTTTTGATTTGTTGGATGTTGGACGCTCGAAGTTTCGATTGATACAGATATCCTATGGGAAATATCGGGACAATATGTAGGCCATAGGGAAAAGGTCTTTTACATAGAAGCCCTGGCAATTTTTCCAGGGATTTGAAATAAAAGGGTCAAATAATTGTTACATTGTTATTAATTTAATATTATAATACACTACTAATAGACTTCATGGTAAATGCCTTGAATTGTTTTTTTTTAGTATATGCTTGATATTCAGAGTTTGGAAAATCGTCATGGCACTGCTGGAATGCTGGAAATAGTTTTGACTTAAAAAATACTTACACCAAAATACTTCTTTTTAATCTCCACACTTGTTTCCATGACCATGTGAGCATTTTTAACAGGCTAATTTAAATAAGACTATAAAATACTAAAACATATTTTCAATTTTATAGCTACACTTCTAGCCAATTTTCTTTTGATATACAGATATATTGTATAATTTTAATTTGTTTCTAGTAATTGCATATTTAGAGCAATTTATAATAAATTCTGCATATGTAATTTAAATTAGCTTCCTAGTACTGCTAGTGTAGCAATTTATTATCGGAATAGCTGATTTCTAAGTTATTAGTGCTTCAACTTTCGAGCTTTCTTTCAAAATATTGCATTTGCAGCCATTGATTTTATGTATTGTTTAAATTGTATTTTTTTTATTAAATCTATTTATATTTAGTAAAAATTTTATTGTACACTAAGAAACGTAATTTAGCCATTTTATGCTAGAAAATAGTGGAAACAAATACTTTTAGATACTTTACTAATATATATATTTAAATGTATTTGTTTCTTGCCTGTAGATGTCAAATTCTTATTCCGAATGAAGACGTTCTAAGAATGAAAATTTGTTTTGGATTTTTTTTAAAGTTAATAGACACGAAACCATTAGTCAGTTAATTAAAAAAACTATTAATTAGCCAGAACATCCTTGTATTGCAATTAAAATCTTGGAAAGTATTTTTGTATTTAATTTAAAACGATTCATAAAGCACTTTGCCAGAAAAAGGAAAAGGCTTATTGCAACGAGTATTGCCGCAAGTCAAATTATTCCTGAAAGGAATTTATGAATTTTATTTATACTACTTTCTTTATACTTTTTTTTTAATTATTTTAAAAATAATATCCGAAATACAAGTTTGGCATTCAAGATGATTTTGTATATTTTATTTTTTTCAATCACCTTTTTGTGTAATGTTTCCTATAGTATAATTTAAAGATAAAAGAAAAAAATTGTTTAATTTATACTAATAACTTTGACTTAATTTGTGTTGCAATACCATAGGAAAGAACAAAAAAAGTAACAGAAAAAGAAAAAAATTACATAATTGAACAGAAAATTTAACTGTATATTATTGATATTTAAAATTTGCAATCAATAACATATTTTTAAAATTTCAAAACTAGGACTCAACTCCAAGAAATTTAGATAAATACACAATAGGGCAAATTATTATTTTATAAATTCATTTATATAGTGTTTTTATTTTAAAACGAATCAGCCTTAATACCTTCTTAAAAAAAACGCGTCAATTTAGATATACAGGGAATCTGAAATTTATGTATTTTAAATAGCTACTCTCAGTGTGATACAACATTTTAAAGGACATACAATCTCCTATTTAACCAAACCGAAAAAAACAAAATCGGTTGACGAATAGTGTGAATTTTTTTATATTAAAAATTTGTATTCTTTCGGCTACTGTATACATGTATACACCATTTTAAGGTATTTGCAATTCTGCATTTTTAACTGAGCTTCAGAATGATAATTTTAACAATAATAGTCAACTGGTTTTTTAACGTATTAAAAATTCTGGTTACTGCAGTATTATTTTTGTAACTATTATTAGATATTGTAAAAAATACTAGTAAAATAAATACGCCCAATATTGTATTGCAAAAAATTTTGGTGAAAAGTCCAATAACATAAGTCATTTTCTCGCAAATGATAGATGCTTATTTAAAAAAAAAAATGGACTCAATGAAGTATTTATTACCATATATTTGTAGTGGTAAATCGCTTTAACTTGCATCAATTTTTTTGGCAAAGTAAGATAAAAAATTATTTGTTATTTAAAATAATGTATGACACTATGAATTTATTATAATAATTAATAAATAATATAATAAATAATAAATAAATAATTAATAAAATGACTTTTATTACTGTACATTTTTGCTTGCTATTTGCTTGATTTACAGAACTGTAATTTCATAAAAAAAATATTTTGTCAAATGTACTTTTTAAAACTTTTATTTATTTAACCCTGTTTATTTATTAAAAAAATTGTATAATACTGACAAAAATTATAAAAAAATATATTTTACATATATATATTATAAAAAAAAATAAACTTAACCACTTAACTAAAAATATTCAGTACTAAATATGTAATTTAGAGAGAGACAGTTCTCTAGTGCTATAATTGAAAAAAAATGATTATACAGTATCGGAAAAAAATAGAGCGACGATACAGTTTTGTTTTTTTATTAAAAAAGCAAAAACGCAAGAAGAATTAAAACTCAATAAAACAAATACACTCATTAATAAACATATATTTATTACATAACATACCAAAATTCTTCCATATAAACAAGATCATAAAAAAAAAAAAAAACTTAAATATTTCTATACGACAAAATTTAAGCGACGCTTACAATAAAAATAAAAGAAAACATTAGATTGCGCCCTTAATATTTAGTCCACAAGCCTTTATTTGAGATTACCTGGCGGCACCTTTGAGGCAAGGAAGAGATTAAATTATCAATTATATCTTGATCAATATTTTTCCATATATTTTTAATTTCTTCAAAAATGTACTCTTTGTTTTTATAGGTTTTATTTCTAAGTTGCCTATCCACAATTTCCCACAGGTTTTCGATCGGGTTAAGATTGGGCGATTGGGCTGGCCATTTAAGAATGGCTATTTTATTTTCATTAAACCATTCTTTTATACATTTTGCTGTATGTTTTGGATCATTGTCGTGTTGGAAAACAAAACGTAGTGGCATATTCTATTCCGCATAAGGTAGCATGACATTTTCAAGGATATATTTATACTTGAACCTATCCATAATGCCCTCAATTTGGTAAATTGGTCCCATTTCATACCCAGAGAAACAACCCCACACTAACACGTTGCCACCTCCATGCTTTACAGTACCTTGGACATAACTTGGGTCAAGTCTTTTACCTGCAATACGACGAACATATTGAACACCTTCACTTTTATACAAATTAAACTTTGACTCATCACTAAACAGTACTTTTTTTCATTGCTCTGGGGTCCAGTGAGCATGTTGTTCTGCAAACAGAAGACGTGCTTTAATATTCTTCTTACTAAGAAGCGGTTTTTAGGCAGGTTTGCATGCTCTTAAGCCTGCTTCAACTAGTCTACGTTGTATCGTTCGAGAGGAACAATTGGAGCCCCCAACTTCAGCCAGAATTTGCATTGCTGACAGAACAGGATTTGCCTGGGAGATCCTTTTAATTTTTCTATCCAGTTTCTTTGAAGTTTTTCTCAGTCTACCCGTCTGTTTTCGGTTAACTACTTTTCCTCTAATTCGATAGTTCTGAATGATCCTTGACACAACAGATTTTGAAACCCTTAGTTCTTGTTTTATTACGTATTGTGGTTTTCCCATCTTATACGATGCAATAATTCTTTCTTTAAGATCAATAGAAAAACTTTTACCACGAGGCATTTTTAAACAAAATATAGATTTGATACCGACCAAAACCGATGTTTATCTACTAATGGTATGAACAATATCGATCAAGTCGCTTTATTTTTGTTTATGAAAAAATGCATAAAAACATAACACAATTTACTAATCACAAGAGGCAAATAATGTTTAAATACGATTAATAAAGGTATGTACTGATACTACAAAATTGTTGAAATATTGGAGTAGAGATAGAAATAGTTTCTATTGGATGACACAAATTTTCAAAAACTAAATATTTATGCAGTGATTTTAATTTATAAAATTAGTTGATCTTCATATCTGAAGAAATTTTTTTGGTTTTTTTTCAAAATATATTAATTGTTAAATCCTTTTCTAAGCAGCTATCTCAATAAGCATCAAGATAATTAGATCCTAAACTAGTTATTTAAATTTAAAAGTGTATGAAAAGCCCTAAACAATTTTAAATTAGATTTAAGTTACTGAAAGTTAAATAATAAAAGGAGAGGTTATTTAGGATACTCCGTTAGTAAGAGAGCAAAAAGATAACCATGGGTCTTGTTAGTATAAGTTTCTATTTTTTCACGGCAAATCAAGAAAAAGAACAAGAAATTGGGCTAAAAGATTTGTGATTTGTATGTTAATTTGTATATTCAGCCATATAGTAAAGAAAAAAATAAAACACAAAGAGATATAAGCTGTGGGTATACAACCTTTATAGGTCAATAGAAATTTAAAAAGTACTTAATGTTACAAATTTTATGAAAATAGCCCTTTAAAACGTATTCTCTAAACCTATTCTCTTTTCATTTAGATAAATACATAGTAGGGCAAATTATTATTGTCTTGATTTATTTATATGATTTTTCTTTGCAACTGTTCAACATACAGTGTGGTGACTTTAACTGGAATAAATTCAGTTAAAACTAATCAAATTTTATCTCGCAAAATTCCTGAGACCCGTCGAATTTTGTTTATTTTTTTTTCACATTTCAAGTTAGTTTTTGTATTTTTTCACCTACAGGGGCGATCCAAATTAACCCAAACTTTTTTTTTTCAAATGGAAAGCCACTTTTTTTAAACTCTCATTGAAAAGAGCCCTTTTTCCTAATTAAATTGGCCTATTTACTTTTGTGATTATCTAAAAGAGAAATACGAAAAAAAAAATCCATTAAATTATTAAAAGTCTCGAAATATTTTGTGTTGGTAAATTTTTGGCGTGTTTGTTTATTTTATTGGTATCGAGACATTTCCTGACAATATTGTAGTGTCACTGTTAAAGTGAATTTCAACCAGTTGTTAAATAAGTTAACTTATATTGAAAAAATGCCTTAATTATCCGAATCCCACAAGATTGAAATCTTAATGATGATTACTTATGGGGACAGAAATCGTACTCAGCTAGAGGTTGTCCACTTATTCAGGCAGAAATATCCAGATTTGCCACCTATAAACCAAGGTACGGTTAGTAAAATCGAAAGTAGATTTCGAGAAGTTGGGAACGTGAGGGATGTTTCAAGACAAAGGTCTTCTAAAATCGATGAAAACACCCAATTAAATGTATTGTTAGCGATGGAAGAAAATTCGGAAACTGCAGCCAGAAGAGTAGCTTGCGAAAACTCTATTCATCGTAAATCTGTGCTAAAAATTTTAAAAAGTGCAAACAAACGACCTTATAAAATGCAACCCGTTCAAGAGTTATTGGAAGACGATCCAGATCGCAGAGTTCAGTTCTGTGAATTAATGATGAGCGCCATTGACGAAAATCGCATATGTTCGGAGTGGATCCTTTTTTCTGATGAGGCTACATTCACCCTAAATCGCCATGTTAATAAGCAGAACTATCGCTAGTGGTCTGACGAGAACCCACACTGGGTAAGGGAAACTAATACACAATATCCCCAGAAAACTAATGTTTGGGCTGGCATAATTGGCAGGCAAGATATAGGGCCCATATTCTTCAATGATACTTTAACTGGGGAAAGATATCTAGAATTTCTTGAACACGAACTAGTTCCAGTCTTATGTGCCTTATATCCGAGTCAGTTCGATCCAGATTTGTATGATGAAAGAATCTGGATCCAACAAGATGGTGCTCCCCCACATTATGTCCGTAATGTATGCCAGTATTTAGATGACAATTTTCCAAACAGATGGATTGGTAGAAGGGGTGCAATCGAGTGGCCGGCATGTTCTCCCGATCTCACCCCACTTGGTTTTTTTCTGTGGGGACATTTGAAAAGTCAAATTTATATGAGCAAAGCAGGAAACCTAGACGAACTCGAAGAACGTATTAATTTTAACGACTTTTTCAATTTAAAGTAAATGTTAGAGTTGTCTAGTCTGAAAAAGTTTTTAATTTTATTACTTAATATTTGATTTAGATCAATCTGCATCTGCTTATCTCTAAGATCATACTTTCTTAAAATATTTTTACCAGAGAATTGTGCACATTTTTTGAGTCACGGTTAAAATATAAATAATTTTAATTGGTTATGGTTACTCAAATGTTTCATATATATTTACGTATTTTAAAGAGAAGTGTAAAACTATTTATAAAAGATTCTAACCTTTATAATTTTATTAATGTTGAATGAAGTTTTTTCGATAAACATTTGACAAGCAATTCGAATAAAATGCCTAATCTGAAAAAAAGCTCGTTTGAAATTTATTATTTCATCGAACTAAGTTATGCTATAATTTTCCTTAGCATGTTAATACTTATATTATATCAAGCTATGCACTTAAAAAATTAATGAAACAATTATACAATCAATAGGGCTTACCAAAAACTCAAACCTTTCAGACGTTTCATATTTTTATGATCTATTTAAAATACAGAAATCTAATTTAAAGAATTGACAATAACGATCTTAACTTCATCTTCATATGTTAGATAAACTTTGAGATAATAGAGGTATTAAGGCTAAATGCCATAATACTAGCTGACTATCCAAGTTACTTTTTTTAAAAGTTGTTTTTACCACCAGCTAAACACTTACTAGATTAAAGGGTCTAAAAGTTATTCATATAGCCTTTAATATTTTTAAATAGCTAAGAACTTCTAAGGAGTATTAAGACTTATTTAACCATGCAGCCAGTTGCATTTTTATATGCTATTTTAACAATATTCTATTTTAGTACTTCAATTTGATTAAAAAACCTTCACTCATGGTTTAAAGAGTTGCTTTAATGTACAATTTATCAAATAATAACTACTTCTATTAATTTTGAATATTTTAACATAATTGAGACATAAATAGAACAAAGGCACACTCTTCGCGCCACTAGCGTTCGTCAGAGCGACATTTTAATAACAGAAGACAAGGAAATAGACCACGGATAGATTTATAGGATAACATATATAAGATAAAAAGAAAGTCTTTATAGTTTAAAATATAGTTCAAGCTAAAACTAAATACTAAGGTTTGTGCTATTTAAAATAATAAATTAAATATGTAAAAATATTTATATTATTAAAAAAACTAAATGCATGACATTAAAAGGACATTCTACTTGCTACTATTGCTAGGATATATTATGCACATTTAAAAAATAAGTGACAAAGGTTGTCTATAATATTGCAGGGTAAACATAAATTCAGTGGCATATAGGGTAACCGGCATGTCTAAATTTCATTCTAATTATAGTAGTAACAAATTGCCTGGATACATTTAGGTATTTATGCCAATAAAATAAAGGTATCTTAGGTACCAACTAATAATATCTTATAGAGGATTACCTACAAACACTATTTCAAATATCTTTTCATTTAGTAAATAAAATATGTTTTATTATTGCCGTCACATCACTAGATCCAAGTGAGTCTTGTATAGGAATTCCATTACTAATACTATCTTTTGTCAGCTGGTCAGCAATTTAATTTTCTGTGATGCCTGTATGAGCTTGAACCCAAAAGAACATTAGGCTTTTTTTCATTAGACTTATACGACGAATAGGTTCATTAATTTTTTATATGATTGGACAACTTTATTCAATCATGAGCAAAATCTTTTCTCAATAGAATGTAGTACAGCTCTAGAGTCTGCAAAAAAAAACTCTTTTTGTCATTGTATTGCAGTATAAAATTAAGTCCCTTTCTAATTGCAATTATATCTCTTGAATAGATGATGAAATTTGTATAAATTTTATATTTATAACATTCAATCTAAAATGTTGCTCCATATCCTTCTGCAGCTTTTAAAGCATCCCTTTAAATATGCAAACCTTCATAAGCTATTACTTCTGTCTTAAGAACGTTACTATTATGTTAAATTATTTGTAAAGTTAGGATATTAATTCGAATTTTTTTGCAGAGGAAAATAGTCAAAAGATGAGTAATAAAATGGAGTTATTGTATGTAATTCTCGACCTTGCTTAATGTGAGAGAGTTTTAACGTTGCCAATACTTTTTTGGTAAGTCATGAATATTCAATTGATTAATTTTATCTATTAAGTTTATATTTAAAAATGTATGCGTGATAAGAAATTTTATATTTGGCATATTTTTTGCAATTGGTGTGGTGGTTTTAACCCTTCTACTAATAAGGCATTTATAGGAGTAGAAGCACCCAACGAAATGCCTAAAGCTTTACAATGGATGCGATTAACTTTTTATAGTAGCGTATTGGTGGCTGATCCATAAAAAATGCCACCATAATCCAGTATAGAACGTCTCTTGATTCTATAAAAGACCGAAGTACACAACATTCTCACCATGTCATAGTAACATACATATTTTAAAAAATGTAAGCTTCTTTCATATTTGGAAATAACTTGATTAATGTGTTTCTTCTAATTAAGCATTTAATCTAAGATTAGTGAGTATTTCACTTGGTCGGAATAATGTATAATGTACAATGTACATATATGTACAATGTTTGATATATTATGACATGTAGAGATACACATATGCGATATTTTCGACTGATATCTCAAAACTATTAAGAATTAACCGGTTACTTTTTGATATATTAAGCTTATGCTCCGAGTACCCTGTTTATATTTTTTGTTGACATTATAGATACATAAATCCTCAGTATATTGGCTAATGTCATACGTAGGACTTATTTTTTCTAAATCAGCAGTGTATGAGTTAAATAGAAGTGGCTTAAAGCCAAACTCTGAGGTAAACCTAAATAAACAAATCTAGGTCCTATTTTTACAATATATTGATTTTTAATAAACACCTGTCTTACAGAGGATTACACTATAATAATCGTTTGTCCAATTTATTACAAATTTTGAATATCTGTTGTTATTTGCGCAACTGCATGTAAACTACCAAATTCTTTTTATATCCATATTGATTGGATGGTAAAATACATTTTATAAGTCGCTCCAGCGTTTTAAGAATACAAGAAAGAAGAGGGATTGGCCTATAGGAACTACCAATATTAGGCTCTTTACCATGTTTTTGAATAGGTACCACAACAATCCTTTTAAATTCTTTAACCTTATTACCGTGTAGGTAAAATCATTGAATATATTTAGCATAATGTGTTTTGCATTGTAAAGAAGATTTGAATTTGCTTTTGTGTAGTTAAAACTAAAGGATTTTTGATTTTTATTAGAACAAACAAAAACCTCAAATCACTCAATATTGACAGACTTTATATTAATATTCTTCTTTGAAATTTTTTTTTTGCTTGATTGCCATGATTCAGTTGGATTAGTGTGTTTATTTAAATAGGAAAACTAGAAAATTCAGGAAACTAATTTCTAGCTAGTAAATTTACTTTTTTTGACATACGCTATAAGGGGGAAAATCAATACCTGATTTTTAAATGATTTTGTTTTTATTTTAGCTGCTTACTTTATATATATGTGCGAGTTACGTATTGTAGAGTTAATTAGCAAGTGAGCAGGAAATTTTTTAATAAAAAAAAGAGTGATAAAAAAGTGTTATACCTATTCAAAAAAGCAACCGGAAAAATATCAATAAATCCCAATTAAAAAGTGAGTTTGGAAGGGCAATCCGATAATCGGGTCTGGCGGCCGTAAATAAGCCGTGCCCATGGTATAGCGATAATGATGTCGGATCCGGCGTCGGACGGTTAGACACTCCCCCAGTACTAAAATGCTAATTCGGAAATAACAAAAACAACATTCAATTAGGGATGACAGCCGCGGCCATTAGAAATAAAACGTAAATCAAGGGGACGCTGTCTCCTGCAAAAAAACTCCATTACCGATTTGATTTGTCGACGCTTTTGTCGAATGATGGGTTTTATGGTCATAAATTGATTTATTAGTGGACTTAAAATCATTTAAAAATACTTTAGGCCAGCAGATTTATACATCATCACACACGTACTATCTACTAACAGCACGATAACACTGAGAGTAAAATCGGCCAACCGTAATAATATACTTCTTATCAAAAACTATAAACATTTATATTAAACATAACATTAAAATGTATTATGTGAACTTTTTTATATATTGTTGCTGTATACCATTACGCTATCCAGGCTGGATATATGATTTAGTAATAATAAAGAGTAAGCGTAAAAATGGAGCTTTTTTGGCTTAAGTGATTTCCATCTTTTCCAAAAAATTCAGTTTTCTGCTCTTGTGGCACTGGTGAATAACCGATACAGATTCAGGAACCGTAAAACTATGCCCTGGTAGCAAAAGCAGACTTGGTTTCTGTAGCAGTTAAGTCCCTGAATTTCCTAATAACGGTAAGATATTTTCGTATCCTAGTAGTCATTGGTCGTCCTAACTATCCTACATAAATAGCAAAATAATCTGCATATTGTAGGCAATATATATTAGACTTAGAGAGAAATTCTTTTTTAGTAAGTTATTTGTCTTAAAAGTTACTAACAAATACTTACTAACAAAACGGCTAAAAAATTTGATAGGTAATATCACGAAAGAAGCTTAAGCATTTCAAATTTTGTACAGTGTTATTCTTTGGAGGATAAGTAACATGGTATAAAAGTTTGTCCGGTTATAAAATTTAATGTAAAGTTTATATACTAAAGTTTATTACTCTTAAAAAATTGAATCAAATTCATCATAAAATTTCTTTTACACTAGAAATAGAAGCAAATTATAATTAAGGTTTTTTAAATTCACTTATACATAAAATACCAAATAATTCAGAATTTTCGATATATCGAAAACATCGGCCACATAATTTCAAATCATTCCGACCACCTCCACCAAGACAAAATACCTGCTGTTAACTGTAAGATTCGTCTTTTAAACATTCCTCTATCTTCTCCTAACTATTAAAATGACATAAATATCAAATGAATAAATTTTAAAATGAAATAATACTTTAATCAATAAAATTAAACTAGCTAAATTGAAAAAAAGCAATTTTTCCAGATATTAAAAAAAGACAATAAACAAAATTTTTTACCATTCATTAATTCTTATCCAAATAAGAAATTTAATATTACCTTCATTAAACACCAGTCCGAATTATAAATTTCCTATAAAACCCAAAACAACTTACACTATCAAAAAGTGGTATTTACAGACTACAGTATGTTTGGTGTGACTGTTCATACTTGCTCGTAATTGTAGACCCTTAAAAAGGCATATAGCTGAGCACTTAAGTAAACCCTCTTCTGCATTTGGTGAACACATAAGATCTTGTAACAATAATCTTAGTCCAAAGTCTAATTTGAAAAACCTTTAATAAGTTACTTTTAAAAATTACAACCGACTGGATTTTTTTGAAGGTATTTATATCACTAATGAGTTAAGCAATAATGCCTGATGTTTAAATATAGAAGTTAACCTCAATAGACAATTTGATTTTATAATTAACATGTTTTCTGATTGATGCCATTTTAAGTTTGCCTTTGTACCTTTAAATAAAATACAATCTATTTTCAGGCTTTTTACTCAAACACAAATTCACTGTTAAAGTCTAGTTTTTTCCATCATTTTGATTTATCATCCAAATTTTACGCCTGCAAATTATATTGAGTTCTTTATAGAATAAATATTATAAAACCCAATAGTTCTCCTTAAAATTGAGCTATGATGACAATTTATATCCTTGTGTATTTTGGGCAAACGATACAAAAGTGGTGTTCTAAGATTTATGAAGTATAGACTACACTTATATACACTAAAATACCCTAACGTTAATCGACATTGGTTAAAGGTACTTTAAAATTTACTGAAAAAATTAAGTGTAGTATCTTTATTAACAGAAGCAAAGTTATCAGACAAAAATCATCTTCGCAATGTAATCAGATTTATTAATGACCATGACCAAACAAGAACCTGCATTCGTTAATAATAAATTATAAGCTTTAATTTTTTTCTTAGAAATAAGTAAGCGAATTCTATTGGCATTTTTTGATAGAAAATCTTTGCCTTTTAAATTAAGGAATATAAGGATGTTTTTATTACAAATATTAGATTACCGGATGATGCGCTCAGCCTCCACTGTCAGAACATTCCAAACTGTTCTCTTATGAACTTTCTGAGAAAAATTAAATTTCAGATTTAAATTAAGTATATTTTCTTTTTCAGTTGTAGAACAGACATTTGACGAATGTAAAAACCTTTTATGAAATTTGAAACTATTTTTACTCAACTCACGCTTACACCTCACATCAACATGTTTCTTTGGTGTCTGTGACAGTCTTAAATTATGAAGCTTTTTATTTAACCTATTAATTTTTTTTTCTGCAAAAAATTGTACATTTATGATCAATAGCGCAAACGTCTACAAAAGATGAAAAGAGAGTAAGGGTAAAATACAGACATTTTAGTTTGAAATTCACTTGGCTTGGTTTAACATATTTTATTGGTGCTTTTTAATCTATGTTCTTTTGACGACATTTATTATCCCTAGTCTAAGACAGCATTGAAGGAACCAAATTTTCAAGAGCGAACTATTTCTTCCAATCAGGCTCGTTCTATAGAGGCAGACGAGTTTGGCTGACTAGCTGACTAACATTTTTAAATTGAAAGAATTTCTCCAATATGGTAAAAAAATTATTTACAACAAAACAAAAAAACGCAAAATCTCGATCTCAAAAATTATATAATCAAATAACATTATTATTTGAAATATAAATAGTTTCTTTTTAACTTTAGCACGAAGTTTTATTTCTGGCTCACGCCTGTACTTAGAGATTTTTATTCACTCTGCTTTTGTTAGAAAGTTTATGGGCTCAATTTATCCATTGTTAAGTAAGCCGGAAATTAAAGATAATAAAAATATGACATCAATAACTTTTAATAACTGCCAGTAAATTGACCTTCTCTTTGGCTTTACTAGCTTTTTTCTGAATGCGTATTTCTCTTGACCTTGACCTCTGTGATTATATAATGTTTATAGACCAGATTTATAAAAATTTTCCCTCTTTTTTTATAACTACCTAATTGAGTATTGATTTGACCTTAATTAGAAAAATTTTATCGTGAACCATAAAAGCCATAACCAATAATCATTTTTACCATTAAAAGTAACTAAAGTACGTTTCATTATATTAAGCAGCCATAGTAAAACTAAAAATTAAAACTATTTATTTTAACCAATCATGTCGTAGAAGTCCATCATTTTGGGTCAACATTTAATTGCGTTAGTTACCAGAATATATTAATTTATATTACATATTATGTATGTTTCTGACTAAAGTTAATCTTAACCTCCACATTTATGTTAACAAAAGAAAGAAATCCAAATATAACAATATTTTAAATGACTATAGGTATAACAACCTATTCAAACCCAGTAGCGTTGATTGAATATTTGGGAAGATACGCAATCCTGTGTTAAAAAGTGTACCCGGTCGACTATCGGATTGCCGTTCAGTTTCGTGCACCGTGTGGTGCTGCCGCGAAGCGTCATATCTAGGAACGATTTATTTTAGCTGTGTGGACTTGGCTTTTGGCTTCTTTGAGTCAGGTTTTCAACGACGCTGGAATCTCCGGTTACGCGGCCGTGTTGGATATTTTTTTAAGATATGGGATGATGCTGCCAATTATGTTTTTATTATTTTTTTTGAACATACAACACGGTGTCATTTATGTGGTGGTCAAGTGATAAGTGATATACTTAAGGGTGGAGGCATATTGAAATTTCTTAAAAGTTAAATTTTATAAACAAATAATTACTTACCAAAATATGTTTTTGAGACAAAAATTAATACAAAAATATATATAAAAAGCTATTTTTACAAAACTACCAACAAAGTTTAATACAAGTTATAATTCCAACAAACATTGTTTCCTTCATTTTGTGTTCAAGAGGGTCAAGTTTTTAAATAAAAAGCCCGTTGCACTTAATTAACTAAAAACTAATATACAAAAAATATGTGGAACAAATTTTAAGATATAAGTAGGTTTCACGTAAATATTATAAAGAATAATTGAAATAATTCATAAGACTTAATACCGATCATAATATAACTTCTTGATCAATAATTTTTTGTAAAAAGTAACCCATTTTGTCATGTGATTCCATATCTGAAAAATGTGCAGCGTAGTGACATCTGTAAAGTAAGGGGTTGTGAGTGAGGATGTTAATAGAAATAGAAAATAGGCCACATTTTAAGTTTTAAGCGACGCAGGAAAATTCTCAATTACCAGTTGTTACAACTATACTTAAAACTATAAAAAGATACCTAGTATCAAAAAAAAAACATTTTGTTTAAAGACCCCGCATCACGGTTATACAGGACGTCAATAAAGGTGGAATAATTAGAGGAAAGTTGAGCAATATAGTGTCCTTTTATAATAAAATCTAAATACTTCCTAAATTTTGCAAAAAACTGAAATTTGGCAAAATCATTTTATTTTTTTCTGGCATTATTTCAAAATATATGACAAAAGTATTTATTAAATGAATAAATTATTGTGACCACTTTTTCTCGCCTATACGATGACACCTTTAAAATTTAAAATACGACGTTCTGTCTTTAAAGAGCCATCATCAACTTTGTTTTTCTTTGTCGGCGCTATATTGACCATTTGCAGTTTAACGACGCGGGAATCTTTGGCCGCCCGGCCGTTTTGTTATTTTTTTAAGACAAGGGCGATGATGATAACAGCGCTTTTATTTATTTTGTTATTGCCGATATTTAAATGCGCTGTGATCTCGCATAAATAACAATAAAGATAGTTATAGATAAATGTGGTGGTTAAGTAATGTATGAATGTTTGAATAAGGGTTGAAATGTTTTGAACAAGGGTGTAACAACACTATAAAATATCGAAAATAGGCCACACTTTAATTTGCAATACAGGGAAACACTTAATTACTAATTCTTAAAACTAGAAAAAGTTAATAAGAAAAAAAAACAAATATTTTGTTTAACAGTATGAAGGGTCTCATCGCGGTTATACAGGATGTCCAAAATAAGGATGAGCAATAAATGGTTTAATTAGGCGAAAGTTGCGCAATATAAATGCAATGATTGAATAAATGCAATCTAAAAATTGGAAAAATGCCAAATACTTCCTAATATTCAGGAAAAAGGTGAAATTTGGCAAAATGGTTTTTTATTTTTTTCTGGCGTTATTTGAAAATATAAAATAAAATCATTTATACATCGTTGTAAACGCTTTCTCTCATTTACAAGTTAACATCTTTAACTTTTAAATACGACGTTTAATAACTCTTAAATCCTTCTTTAGAGAGTCATAATCAACTTTTTTTCTTCTTGTCGACTCCATGTTGGCCACTTGCAGTTTTGAATAACCCTTTTACAACAAGAATTACTTTTTCAACGAGGTAATTTCTAGTGAGTAGTTGGAATCATCCCTATTAAATATTATATACCTCTCTCTCTTTTAAATACAATTTCGAATTTCAAAAAATTCAAAACATACTTTATTCATAAATACATGGTACCTACTTGTTGACATGGTACTTCTATGATATAAAATAGGCACATTAATCGATATATTACTAACACATAATTTAAAAACAATACACAATAGTGGGTTCAACATACTAGTATAAACACAAAATGTATTTTCAATTTCAAAGCAAGACGACTTAAAAATTTCTTAGAGTAACATCACAAATTCTAACCTTTACATCTTTACTAAAAACTAATTATATACGATTGGCCTGTTCCTAACTATCTTAAAAAAATTCTAATGCTATAAAAATACTTGCTTTTAAGAAGTTTCGTTAAGAACTTTTTAAAGCGAGGAGAACTTCTAGAGACTTTTATGACATTTGGAAAATGATTAAAAAATTTTATGCTCAAGTAAATAAGAGAATTCTTAGTTCACTTTTCGGGATGGGCATTGGAATATTGTATTCTTTTCTGATATTATAACGTTTTAAGGAGCCATTATTTTGAAGATACAATTTATATTTTTTATATATTAGGCAAGCAGACTCAACAATAAACAAGCAACACAAGGAAAGTATCTTTAAATAGGGGTCTGCATGTCCTGTGGAGATTTATGACACATATATTTAATGGCTCGTTTTTTAAAAACAAACATCGAGTCAAAAAGCCGTTTACTAATGCAACTCCAAAATGTTATTCTATACTGTAGGTATTTTTGTATGAAAGTAAGTTCCAACTTTCGACAAAAAAAAATAGATCGTTTTTGCAGATATCAATCTCAGTTTATTTAAAACCACTCTAACAGCATAACATCGTCTAGCCAGTTTTTGCCTCCTGACATATCTCCATAAAACTTACGTTTATGATCGATAACAATTCGAAGAAATCTGTTAAAATTATTCACTTCCAATTCTTTCTTGTGAATCATGAACTGCTCTGAACATAAAAACTTAACAATTTAGTCTTATCTATGTTTAAAGACAACAAATTAGCATCAAATCACTGTTTAATCATTAATAAATCTGTAGAAATTGTTTTTGTTAATGTGCTTTTATTATTGTCTGCCCATAAGATAGTGGTGTCATCTGCAAAAATAGTGAAGAATCCTCTTATCTGGAGAAACGCCAGGTCATTTATATACAATAGAAATAAAATAGGACCGAGAAACGAACCCTGCTTACTACACAAAGTTCAGACAAACTGCCATTTGGCCAAACAAACTTTTTTCTGTCTAACAAAACAAAATTTTAACCATTCTAGAGCAACTCCCCTAAACCCATATCTAGAAAGCTTATCGAGCAATTTCCATGGTTGACACAGTCAAAGTCTTTAGAGAAGTCGCAGAATACCGCTGCAGCAAAGTGACCTTCTTCAAGCTCAAATATAATCTCTCCAGGAATGAAAACATTACTCGACATTCATTTAATATGTTATTTTTTTTATTAGGAAAGCTACCATTCGTACTATAACCAGTTTCTCAATAACTTTAAAGGCTTTTTAGGCTTTATTTTTATCTTTTTCATGAATGAATTTCATCATGAAAACAATTATTGAAAATACTTAAAACACTAAAGACCATAAACATAATATATTGATTTAAAATTTTCTTAAAGTAAAAAAAAGAAAAAGAGAAAATGGCTCTCATAGACATGAAGAGACAGTATTTTTAAGAGTTCGGATTGATTTTTGTAGATAAAATAGATAATTTTCTGTGAGGTTTATAATTAGATTTTTTTAAAGATTTTCTAATAAGATTTTGAGATTCCCATATTAGGTTGTTATAAATCAAAGTCTTAATTAATATACGCACACTGATTAATTTTGCCTAAAGGAGCCATCGTCTCACAAACTAAACACATTTACATATATCTATCTATTTGTGATTATGATATCCAAGAAAATTTTTTAACAACTACCAAATTGCAATACGGCAAACACGAACCTGTGCAAAAACTCTCCCACACGACTCGGATGATCGGCCGATTACTAATGAGAAGCGACGGACGAAATTATTTTCGCGCATACTGGAGAGAATCGCCATCTATTTTTCACGCATATTTGCGGTCACGCTTTAGCCCATAAGGTTGCGTATCTTCCCAAATATTCAATCAACGCCAGTAGTATGAAATTTAATACATGCTAGAATGCATTTCCGTAACCTCGAGAAAATGGTCTCAAACTAACCGCATGGATGACGATTACTATATACTGGTAAAAAGCGCTGCAGACAAACTGCATGGATGTTAAGTATCGTTTTTATTTAAATTGAATAAACGTAATTCAACAAGCAGTATCACACTAATTATTAATTCTGTTTAATTAACTATACGCCAAAATGCAATTAGTCTAAACTAAGTAACGAATAATACACTAAATAGCATATGATTAAATCGGAACTTTAACGAGTGGACTATGCAAACGCGGACGGACAAATAATAATTTTCATTCTTAAAATGAGATTGCGTGCTAAAGATGCTCTAGTACCTAATTGTAGTACGGATCAGACGGAAAATCCAAATATCAGGTGCTTTGACTTTTGCTCTTAATTCTTGTTGCTGTGAGAAAAGTATAATTTCAATGGGGATGTCCCTTGACAAGACATTGTTATTATTAAATTACATAATATTAGTTAAACCATCTGTCAGGCCAACAAAAATCTTTTTATCTTAGTCAACATAAATGAAGTTTTTCGATGTTTCTGTGAATATACGTCTTGCTTTTATAAATCACAAAAAAGGAATGATATTAAATATGATGAACGTCTTAATGATTAAGGTATGCTTAATATATAAAGTTTTCAAAATTGTTTTCCCGTTTAAAGCGTTATAAGTTTAAAAGGATTTGAGAGCTTATATCTTTAAGTTATAAGCTTACCACTAGCATACTCAGAACTTCGTCTTATATTCTCATATAAAATGGATATCTAGACAGTTTCTAAAGTATAACAATAACATTGTAAACAAACTTAAATTAGGTTTATGAGAAATTCTTTTATAGCGGAATAGCGGTTTTCATAACTTCGTATATAGACCCCGAAGAATGTAATAAAAAACCAAGACTTTAACAATCGAGTCTTCTTGTTACGTAGATTTTATACTATAAAAATGGAGGGTGACTTAAAACTCAACATCTTTTAGGGATCGCGACGGATATTAAAACAAACATTATTTTGTTTTAATATCCGTATTTGTTTAATAAACATGAGAAGTTTAGGCTGCATGATTATGATTAAAAACAATATTCAACTAATTAAATTAATTCATAATTAGGCTGAAAACCACTGCTATGACTTTTTAATAGATTCTTTTGTTTGGCAGCTGAGAATTTTTTATAACTAGAAATTATATAATTATGTTTATTGATTGTTAATTGAATATTGAAAATTGATAGTAACTTGTTATTTAGAAAACTTATCAATGTGCAAAGAGGAGCTACTACATTCGGATGTATAAAAAAGTACATTTTTGCTTGACAGTCCAAATAACTAACGTGCGATTTTATAGTAAATAAATAAAATGTTTCTTCTCATGATTTACTATACTAATAAAAGGTAAATCATTATATTTCTGGGTCATTTACACATTTTAAATTGTTGCCTTGTATATTTTAAATACGGACTGAAAAAAATTAATTAAACTTTAATTTGATTGTGGCAATGGAAATGAATTCGTCAAATTTATTTTCAAGTTGCACCTTTACTACAAAAATCAGTTTCGAATTCCAATTTCAATTATCGGTCTAAAAGGGACAAGAGGCAGGTGTCGGATAGCTTTTGAAAAATAGCTCCCGGTTGCGAGAAATAACGATGTATAGTAAAATGGAAGAACCGTCATACGCCAGAGCGAATTTGAAGCTGTTCAGGTTTCAGATCTCGTTGAAAATAATGAACGTCATTCTAGTTTGTAGCTAGCTGTTATGGGAAATTCAAATTATTTTTGAGAAATATGCATATTTCATAAAGAATAATTTAGTTATATTTTAAAAATATGTATTTTTCTATTTAAATGCTTCAAAAATATAAATATCTTCGAGATATTTACTGAACTAATATAATGATATTTACCTGTAATGAAAATATTCTTTAATGCAAAAGATTTGGTAATTTTTTTTAGTTATATTGAAAACAGCTATCAGAAAGCAATTAGGCCGTATTTTAACTAATGAAAGAGTTATCTGACAAATTGGAAATGACCTTTGGATTAGATAAAGTTGGATCATATAGTAGGGGTCAATAAGTAGGGGATTCCGTATGAGACAAGTGACAGGTATCGTAAACTGGAGCTACTTGCACAGTTTTTCAGAACATTTTTCGCCTTAAGTGTAATTTTAATTGTAACTTTACAACTTTGAAAAAAATTACATTATACCTATCTATTCAAGGGCTACCTATGGTTGGTATAAAAACTGTAGGAATCGAGCCATATGTCTCAAAAATGTGTTTTTGGTGTGTGCAAGTTGACCCATAGTTTGGACAACTTGCACATCCATGAAAATTTTTGTATGAATTGCATTCTAAAATGCATGTTTCCTGTTATTTACATAAATAAAAAAAAGGAAACCTATTTTATAACATGGACCACTGTTCAATAAAACCAATTAAAAACCAAAATTTTCCCAAAAAGTATATATTTTTTTATCACAATACATGAAACTTAAAAATAAATTCTGCATAAATGCTTAATAACGTTAGTAATAAGTTAAAAAAAAGAAACTTTCTCCTAGTAAAATTTTATAAATTAAGCCACATTCACCAAGAAAATCACAAATGTAACAAAAAAAATACTGGCTAATTATTTTTTTTGTCAACTTGAAAGTCCTTGTCGGCATCACTGTCATCGAATGAAGATTTGTCATCTTCCGTATCCTCACACCATCCGCACTCAAAATAAGGGTCTTCGCTATCTTTATTACAGGCTCCACAAATCCATGCGCGATAATTCGTCCATTGTATCCATGAATTACGCCTGTATAGTCTTTTCAATTAAGCTTGCCGATACCACATTGGGAGTTGCTCTTTCTTTCCCTGTTACTCTTCAGCAGAGAGCAGTGCAGGGAAAAATGCTAGATGAATATAGTCTCGGTTATTTGGCTGTAGTTCAAGATTCATCAGAAACGTTTGGATGAAGATTTTCAGATTTATTAGGGTCTGTGATAGTGTGAGAGGCACTATCATTAAGACTTCTATGTTCGACTTTTTCCCCTTTAAAGTTTTTCTAAACCCCTATTTTTCACAGTGCTCTATCAGCAAATCAACCAAGCTGCTATCTAAGAATTTTTCGATGTCTCAATCTTCGAGTGCATCACGAATATGCATTAAAACTGTCATTTGTAAGATGCAAACCAGTTGCTCTAAATCTTCATTTAAGATTCTCTACCAAATTTCGGCTTACGCCTTTCCACAATCTATCCAGTAGGCTTCGGAAATTGTACTTTTGGATAAGAGCTTGAACACGAAACTCCTTTTACCATTTTATCATTTGCAAAATGCAAATCATTTGCTTTAAATCCTAATTTAAGATTCTCTTTCAAATTTCGGCTAACCCCTTTTCACAATCTCTCCAGTAGGCTTCGGAAATTGTACTTTTGGAATAAGGACTTGCACTCTCTCCATTTTCTTTTGATTGGGACAAACACAGCCATATCAAGAGGCTGCATTAAATCTGTGACTTTAGCATCATTATATGTACACCACATACATCATTTATACCACATACCTCAATCACCTCGCCAAAAAAGGGGCTTGCCAGATTGTCACTAACGAGAACCACTTCTCTCTGGCTGATTGGATAAAAGGCAGGAAAAGCTGAAAGAACCATATTTCAAACAAGTTCATGTCGCACCATCCGCTTGCAATGCTCGTATGTTTTGTTTCTTGTGGTTCATCTTGCGTCTAATGGTCATAAACATTCAAAGCTTTATATACAACTATTGGTGGCAAAAAGTCTCCATTACCATTTTCACAAACAAGTAACATGTTGGTAGCACAGGAATGCTCCTGAACTTATTCCGCTCTTTTCGTGTTACTTGGTATTACCATCTTCCTGGGATCATCAGTCACGTTCATTTCAGCAGAGTTATAATAAGTTTCAGCTCTTCACTTCTCTAATTGCTAAGTCAATATTATTAACAAAATGTAAGATTTTATCACTATTCACTGATGCTTCGGATCTATTTATGTTTGAAATCATTCTGATGCTTAAATAGTTGTTTTTTATAAATATTAGTAAGAAAGGGTCTCGGAAATTATGTCAGCCTTTGCGAGAGGAAATCCTCAATTTGCTACAACTTACTACAATTTGCTTATACCCAATGTCTTTGAAATAAGAGATTCTTCTTGATCACTTTGGCCGACCAACTGGTTTTGAGTGTGCACAAGGAAGTCTTCGAACTAACGTATTCTGTTCTACTTACGGCATTTACTGCTTAGCGTAAGGCATTATTTAAGTAATGCCGGTAAGTTCTGGCTCCTAAAGTTTTTTTGCAAGTACGACCCACTTTTTTATATTCTTTGACCTGTACCAACAGAAAGTTCATTTAAAAAATAAGATAGCTTAGCTCTTAGAATAAGATGCCTTTTTAAAACTAATCTCAGTATCAGGAACTCGCTTTAGTCTAAGCATGTGTATAGTATTATGGCATTAATCTATTCCTTTAATATTGTTGGGTGGACTAATACTAATATTTCTTACAAAGATACAATTAGCAAGCAATGAAAATCAATAAATTCTCCCTTGAAGTGTCATTGAAAGAGCCACATTTACTTAAAATCTGAGAGATATATTGGTTATAGATAATTAAAGCATCAAATGATTTTGTTTTCTGTCATGATTAATGAAGCGATAGCATCAGAGCAGTGAGATGACCTTTCACAATTAACTGCCTGAAGTACATTTTCAATAGCTTTTAAAAGTAGTGCAATTCTATAAAGGTGATTTTTTTGATTTTCGATGATTTTTTTTTCAAAATCCAACTGTCAATAAACTAACGTCTGTTTAATAAATTGACGTAAATTCCTTTTATATGCTTATATCTAGTAAAAAGGACAGTTAATGGCCTTAGATCCCTAGGTTCAATAGGATTGATTGTTTTAGGAAGTAATAAAACTACCAAGCTTTTTCAAATAGAAGGAAATGCAGAACCCTTTTTCTTTAAATTTTTAAAATTTCTCCACCTTTTTGTTAGAATTTTTAGTCTCAATTAATACTTTATTTCTTAGAGATTTGACTTGATTGGATTTTTTTTTATATTTGTGTCAATCAAGGTGTTTATATTAGAAATATATACTTTTTATGTAAAAAAATGTCATGTAAATTTAGCAAAAATTCACCATTCAACACATTTCAGTTAAAAAAAATATAGAAGCCACATCACAATTAGGTAAATTTTTAGAAACAATAAGCTCCAAGTCGTTGCATTAAAACTTAAGTAGTAATAATGGGACGCATAATATGTTATATTTTATTTCAATAAATTTATATAAAAGAAAGAGACTTATATAAAAGAAACAGATTTATTTCGTTATAGCTCTTTCGACCTTGAGACAATTTCAAAAACCCTCTCGGAATGCATATATTTCGGAATACAACGCATCTTCATTGAATTTTAAATTATTTTTTCTATTAAATTTGGACAAAAGTGTCTATGGACGAAAATATTCATTTCCTTTCCTAGCTATATTAAGTACCTATTGGAACCTTGAGTACCTTCGATCGAAAGGATTGTAATTTGTTGGTTAACAATAGTTTAGTAAAAAAAATAATATGTTTTAAATTATTTTGACAATTCTGTAATAAAGCCATTCTGATTTTGGTACCCTTATAAAGCATTTTGAAAATTCCTTCTTCCTTTTCAGATAAGAGTTAGTATTTCATTAAAACGCCTTTCTTTAATAAATTCGATTAAACTCTTTTGGCTTCTATTTGAGTGTTTTTGTCTATTATAATTTATTACAATAATCCAAATTCAATATAGCCCTTTAACTAAAATTATTCAAAAGCTGCTAAACACAATTCAATTTTCCAGATTTTTTAAATGTAACTTGAAAAAATTTTATAATTGTCTTTGAATGTAAATTGTATAAAAGTTTATGAAAAATGAATACTAAAAACAAATATTTAACTTACATATGATGATGCGTTTTTACATATACCTTTAAAGAAATATTATAAAACTTGACACATCCTTTACTATCAAACAACAGACATCCTAACTCAATATATAAACCTTAAGTCGATATAGACTTTTACGTAAAACCAACTTTATACAAAATATAATATATGTTTATGGCGTCTTTTCCCCCAAAAGCAAAAAAGGTATTTGGCGCATATTTTATTACAGATACGTTCGGAGATAGGCCGATCCGTCCGAAAAACGAATATATGACAAATATTTAATAACGGGCTTTCAGTTTGGAAAAGAATTTTTTGCTAGAAATAAAAGCGATGTAAGGATAATATTGGACACGATAAAAATATAGCAAAGAAAATGTAATATGTTGTTATATTATGAAAGCAAATAAGGACAGTATCAATAATTATAGGGACAAAGGCTTATAAGAAACAAGAAATAAGAACAAAGGGAATAAATTAAGCGTAATACCAATTCCAGATCCAAATAGAATAACCGCATACATTTATCGAGAAATTTAAAGAACTAAAGTTTCACCAAAATCAATATTTATTAACAGTATATTAAAATATCAAGCGTTATTAGTAATTATCAGCGTGAATTAAATTAAATTTATCCTATTGTATTTTTTTACGGAGTGGAGTTTTAAAAATTAATATGCAACCCTTATAAGTTGTAAAAAAATATTATAAGGATACATCAAAAATTATTTTTCTGACATAGTATATCAAAAGAGTGGAGGAACCATCTTCATTCCAGACAACTCTTTTTTCAAAGTATTGCGATTCGGCAACTTAAGACTAAAGATATTATTTCAGCTATTATGCATTCACATGGAATAGGTTAAAATCACTTCGGCACAAAACTGTTATCAATTAAATTAATCCAAACACCAATTCTCTTTTCGCAAGCCATATTCCGAAGTTAGGTAATAACTTTGATCCAGGATCCAATACCATAAGTCCTTTATGCCTGTCAGAAGGGGTTTAAATTAAAGATATTCGAATATTTTAAAATAAATACATCTATAACATCTCCTAACATTATTTGCAACAATTAGCTGACTAATTTTGACAGCTTTCGAATTTTTTTAAATTCAATTAGCTCTCGTTAATAAATAAATAATAATTAATAAATTTTTCCTCCCTGTTCACGCAAGACTTCCTTAGCATTCTTTGCTCTATTTCATATAAATTGTGAATCTCTAATTTTTATGTAGTTCTGGTAGGTTTTTAAGTACTTACTAAGATAAACCGTTTATGATTTCTCTATTTTTTAGTAATTAATGATGGCTAGTACAATAGCCAAACTGCATAATACATTGAATTAAAGATGTTTTGCATTTTATTGTGAGGAGATTGACATGCTTGCGTAACTTTTATTGTCATTTTGTTTTTTTAATGCTATTTTCTACCACTTATGGCTTATATATTTTATTGTTATTATTATAGGAACTAATATTTTGGATGTTTTATGAGTTTTGTACTTTTTATTTATGTACACAAATTCGTTGTTATACATTCTTTCGAATTTTTGTTTTTTTTTTTAATTTCACTTTATTTTATAGTACTGTATGAATTAATTCTAATACCATTTACAAGATTTTTTTTGTGGTGTCTATATTAATTTTTCGATATTGCCTTTGTGATGTATGTATTTCGGAATATTTTGATGTAAAAATAAATTTATTATTATTAGATATAATTTTTTGTAAGAATTATAATAATATAGAATTATAATATTATAATAAGAATTATAATAATAATTTGATAAACATGCTGAGCTAGTCTGCATAAATACACAATAATTTGGATAATTTTTATGCTTAAAATCTTTAAATTATTACTACTGAACTGCGAAAAATATAACTACTACAAAAATTATGGTATTAAAAAATATCGTCTGTTTTTATATTAAATTTACAAGGTTTACCAACATTTTGTTTTTAGAAGGAAACAAATATGATTTTTAAATGTTATTTCATAATAATTAAAATACTTAAGACAATAAATAATTAAATATATGGCCATCTGTTGATACTTCTAATATTCACCTATAAGATACAAATTCACGGTGTCATAAAGGTATCATAAAAAATAAGTGACACGGTAGGTAATTTATCAACGTTATCTTTTTTAATTTTCACTTTAACAGGGCTGTTAAAAAATTCAAAGAATTCCCGGCGCAACCTCGCCTGCCTTGAGAAAATAATAAGGGCTAAAAATTCAATCGCGTACAATGTTACCCCGCCTATAAATAAACGGCGCGCACATTGTGGAATCTTTAATAATTTATATTTTCTTTATTAAATTTGTTAGGAGAGTGCACTGTTTAGTAAAATATTTTGGCTATTTAGTAAAGTGACCTATTAAAAATACAATATTTTTATAATAACTAACATTTACCGCATTAAAAAGGCGGAAATAGCCATAAAGGTACAAACTTAAATAATCATCATTATGCTTGAAAATATATAATAAGACTTATATGATCTTTAAATTTGGCGTCATTTGAAGCTTAATGCTCTTTACTGTAATTCGCATGCCATCATATTATATTCGTAAGCGAGTAACAAATCTTACGGAAGAGGTAAATACCGTGAGTAACTGTCGTTAATTTGAATAATATGTTTGGCATAAGATTTTTAGCTCATTCATGTATTTGCAACTGACATTTTGATGTAGAGAGAAACACTTTGAGATATCTTTAGGTACACTTTAGTGTCACCATCAATATCCAAAAAATTTGGGCAAGCAAAATGTTATTTCTGAACCATAAGACATGCCAATACAATATAAAACTTACTTCAGCATAAAGGTGCAAAGATTTTAAAATTTCATAGCATAACCTGATGATAATTAGATATTAGTAATAGCACGCAAAAAAACTCAACAAAACCTCTGTGCTCTACTTAAGCTTATACTCTAAAATCCATTCTAATAAGTAACAATATTAGGGTTAAAAAGTAATATTTTTAACCCTAATTAAAATTAAGATTTTTATAGGCTCCTAAGAGAGATCTTAATGAACTATATTAAGGCCCACAGTTTAAATTTTTTGTAGATTATTCAAAGCGATGTATCCCTCTAAATTTTTAATTAATAATCTTCAAGAAGAAGAAAATAAACACTAAGAATCCAGCAAAACTACTCTTAACGTGTAGGCAAAAAATGAAAGAAGTAAACAAGACAAGTAACAGAGCAAAAGAGAGGTGCATAGAAAATAATAGAGAAAGCGGATCCTAAAAAAGCATTTCTCTTCCAGTAGTTAGGTAAGTAGAAAAGACATATACGGGATATTTACTTCCTGAGATCTGACAAGAATATATTTATATTACTTAAGTGTAATTTTAGTTTGGATCATTTAAATTTATCTCCATTATATTTTCAGGATCGCAACTGAGAATAGAGTCCATGAGAGCTTCTGGAGATGCCCATTACTCTTAAGAAGAAAAAACTCCACCAAATGCAACAAATCAAATATTGCTTTGGTATACCGCATAGCGCCAGATGTTAACCCCGATGTTCAAAATTTAGTTGGGTAAAATATGATTCTCTCGGATTCTGTAGTTTGCCGTAGATTCTCGGTTGTACAAGACTTGGAGATTATTCATTTAAAGTCTTCTTACTTACCAAAAACATTAGGAAATATAGGTCTTGTAGACAATAAAAATTCTATAAAATATTATTAAAAACAGCCCAACTTACCTGTACCTCAAGCAGATGCTAAAGGACCGATATCTTTAAAGATGTTAATTTAATATTTTTATATAAATGGATTTAATTCAATAAAATTTTCAACTTTTCAACTACAGAACGTTTTGAAGATTTAAAAGCCTGAAAACTTAATTTAATATATGCCTTGATTAAGGCCACGAGTCATACAATAAATAATATGACTACAGGACTGATAACTTCGTTTAATGTGACTCTATATAACAACAAATTATATTAAATCGGTAAACTAGAGGTTCACCCAATTTGAACTTAAAGATGCTCGAGAGATAAGAGAGGACTGGCTGGAATTTACGATCGAAAGCGATGTATTCCGATCGATCTATCGGGTTCGATCTATCCCGAGGTGTGTTGCATAAGGCCTTCGCATTACGCAAGAAAAACATTTCCCTTTCTTTCTTCTCTTTTTTCTCATTTTAGCCAAAGCAAGCCGGGAATAGGCATAGCATTGTGATTATCACTTTAACTTAGGCTTTGCCTACGATCTTCTGTTGTAAGTTATTATAGTTCATAGGTGTTTCGGCGGGGGTTTTTTCACGACCAGTTTTCTGGGTTATGTTCTGAAGGTTATGTTTTTTTCTGCTTAATTAAACACTAGTTTTAAATATAGCTACTTTGTTGGAAAATGTTATAATTAATTTAAAAAGAGCAAACATCACTGGTGAAATCGAGCATGTGACTAACCACAAGAATGACAGCCAGAACCAGTGGCGGGGTTATTTAATATATAAAGTACACTATACGTATATGCATTGGCGTACTAATTTGCTTTGTGGAGCCCTTTATTAATATATTTAAAATAACACATAATGAAATTTATCAATAAATAAAAACAAATCTAAAAAATACGCTTTTTTAACTGGGAATCTTAAAACCCTGAATTAAACCCTGGGAACTACGGATATAACTCCTGAGTATGCCTGTGAATGTAACTTTCTCTTAAGGCCCCCTAGACGCTCAATTATATTACACAATATTATATTGGGCAATATTGTATTGATCAATATTTTTTAACCTAGACTATGCAATATTTTTGTGCAATGTCAACATCTGGTTAGTATACAATCAGTAAGCACGAAGAGCAATTGAATTATGTCTAAAAAACGGAAAGCCTGTTTGGCAATAGTTTTATATTATTCTTCTATAAAAGAACCAAAACGGCGGCGTTGGTCTAGAGATTGGTATCTTAAACGAAGTGAATTTACAAGCGAAAATTTACTGTGCGATTTAAAGTTGAGTGAACCGAATGATTACCAAAATTATTTACGTATGAATAACGACTCATTCAATGAATTGTTGAAAATTATATCACCACTAATTTTAAAACAAAATACGGTGATGAGAAGTGCTATCTCATCTAAAGAACGGTTAACAACAACACTGCGACTTTTAGCAACATAATGAAGTTTTGAAGACTTAAAATTTAGTTCTGCGATAGCACCACAAATTATCAGTGGAATTATTTTGGAAATATGTGAAGCTATAATAACAAAATTGCAGAAATACATTCAGGTAAGGAAATATTTTTTATGTTATCAGAAAAATGTAAATTAATGGTAATACATTTTTATTTAGCCGAGTAATTTGAAAAATATGTAGCAACACTGTCAATTGAACTTGAAAACTGCTCCGTTTGCCCTTGTGAAAATGTCGGTTGCGGCGACAGCGGTGACAAGAGTGGTGTAGTAGTTACAAATGACCAATTGAATCTTTCTAGCTGCTGAGGTTGGTGTTGAAAAGCTGCCGATGTATTTAAAGGTTCATTGATTTTCACGGAGTTTTAATGTAAAGTACCTAACTGTCCTCTATACAAAATATCGTTGATCGCATTTTTTGCATAAATTTGTTGCTCTGAATTCATCTTTTTTAATTCATTCTCCCATGTTATTCCGATGTTTTCGTATTCATCTGAGCGTTGTAAATACTCATATGCCAAATTTAGTAAATGTTTTTAAGAGGGTATCGATTGTCTTTTTGCTGGCGGTCGCTCTATAGCTTGTTTTGGCCTCTGGTTAATATTTATATCTTCCTTCTAAAACAAAAATACAATATTTTTACAAAACTCAAATAATTGAAAGTAAAGGGCGAAAAAACAGTCTGCTATTTTCACAGATAATATTTAGATACTTTTGTTGCTTTATGCTACAGCTACAGCTCCTTCAAATTAAATGTAATTTTACTAATATGTTTATTTATATAATTTTAGATTCCAAAAAATTCTGAAGAATGGTTTACAGTTGCCAAAGGATTTGAAAACAGATAGAATTTTCCACATTGCGTTGGCGCCATAGACGGCAACCATATTGCCATACAAAAGCCAAAAGGATCTGGGTCTGAGTACTACAACAATAAACAATTTTTTTTGTATTGTATTAATGGGCATCGTAGATTCAAATTATGAATTTCTTATGCTAGATATTGGAGCTAATGGACGCATGTCAGGTGGAGACGTGCTTCCAAATACTAAATTTAGACAGTTGCTGGAAAATGAAGAATTAAATCTTCATCCTCCAAGAATATTACCCAACAGTAATTATCAATTGTCATTTGTTTTTGTGGGGGATGAGGCATTTGTACTAAAATATAATTTTATGAAACCTTTTCCACATACAAATTTAACACGAGACGAAAGAGTATTTAATTATAGGTTATCTCGTGCCCGAAGAATTGTGGAAAACACATTTGGTATATTAGTGTAGCGTTTTAGATTACTTTTGACGATGATTAATTTATCACCTGAAAAAGTACAAATAATAGTCTTAGCTTGCTGCTATCTTTACAAATTTCTGAGAGGCAAAATGAAATGCCAGTATACAGATATATCAAAAAGCAATCATTCCGACAATAGTACAAATATTAATATAGAACAAACCCAGTTACATTCCCTACAGCCCTTACGAGGACGAAACGCATCAATTTCTGCAAAAAATGTGAGACAAAAGTTCTGTGATTACTTCAATAACGAAGAGAAAGTCTCCTAGTTGTTTAAAATTAATATGTAATATGTAATAAATAAATAGGACTTTGTCTTTCACTTACCTCTGCCTCTGATGTATTTTGCTCATCCATGTCCAAATTTCCTTTCTTCTCATTTATTTTTTAGGTTTCTATCACTGTACTCTGTACTTTTAATTTTCCATAAAGCTGGATATTCGCGATATAGTTGCAAAAACTTAATGATAAATTCACGGTCTTCATTACGCTTCGCCATAGTACCGTTAACTCAAATGAACTGACCAAAATAAATAATTGTACAACCTTCTCCCTACACGCACAAATGATATATTGCGCAATTAATTTCAAACACGTTCAATTTTTTTTGAGTACTTGCGCGGTTAACACAATATTGTCTTTAGACGCACAATAATATCCCATTATCCCATATTAATAATATCCCATATTGGACAAACCCCAATATTGTGCAGTATAATTGAGCGTCTAGGGGAGCTCTTAGAGAGAATTGATACTCTTAAAGGAATAAATGCAGTATTACTACATACACGCATTTGTAGGAGTAAGAAACCGATTGAATTTTCGGGAGCTTAAACATTTAAAAGTTTGTAATTCTATGTTGCACAAAAGGAAGAAACTAAATATTTAGTAAATTTGATTTTATTATACCTAGATTAACAAGTCCAATAATCTTTGGATATAGCTCACCAGAAAACTTTAAAAACAAGAGCTATTCATAATTAACTTATTTATGTTTAACAATATAACTAAATTGCTAAAAAAAACTTCTAAACCTTAATTTTCAAGAGAGTTTTTTTGTTAATCATTTTTTTCTGAAGTCCAACTGAAAAAGCAAACTTAAGCTTAATTAGCCTCATTTGGTATTTTCCGTTGTTTTTAGTTCTCATGCCTATTATATTTATCATTTAAATTTATGTAGAAAAAAGACGACTTCTCATTTTATCTAAATATAACGTTTATTTCATTCGTAGTACAATTATTATAAACTATAGTTTATACTTGGAAAATGAACAGAAAAGTGTCGAAAAAACTAACAGGTCAAGTAGTAAACGTATTTAAGATTTGAGAGATGAAAATTCGAAATTTTAATTTAATATATGCCTTGATCAGGGCCACGAGTTACACAACACATGATATGTCTAAAATATAAGATGAACGCTTACCACTTGATTAATTCAAAATTAATACGCTATTAACAAACTTATTAGTTATAAGATTTATTATTATACACATTGTTACATCCACTTTACAACTTTTATAGTCCAAATCTGCTGAAACATGTATGCCATTTTTATTATTTGGACTATAAAATATAATATATTATTAATTATTATACTTAGAATAATACAATATGAAAGTTTGTTAAAAAACAGTTTTTACTGCTTTCTTAAATCTAAACAAAAAAAGCAGAAGCTATATTTAACGTTAATAAATTTTATGAAATGTAGCTTCTACTAAAAATCTTAAGTTATTCTCTTTTTGGTTTAAATATTGAGTAAACTAAAAATTAGTTTATAGAAGGCGCATGTAATAAAAACAAATTATAAACATTTTGCTACTCAGTAATTTAACATATGTTAGATAATAAAATAAATAGTTGTTCCTCATTGAGGAAAAAATTTTAATTAGTGACAGAGTATACGTAGCTACACAGTAAAGCGAAAATAAAGTCCCGTTTATACCATAGTGACAAAATATGGTCTAGAAAATATAGTTAATTTTTTAAATGATAGTAAGGTTACTTGTGCGAAAGACAAATTATTTAAATTTTAAATTAAACATTTTATTATTATTTTAATATTTTACCTCGTTAATATTTTTAGGTCTATTTAGAATTTGATTTATTGTGTTTAGAATATTAACTATTTTTTCTCGGCGTATAAATAAGTTTTCTTAGTGAATAAGACCAGCCCAAAATATGTACAAAAATGAAAAGAAAAAATATTTAAACTGGTTAAAAAAGCCAAACTACATTGATTGTCTACATGGAAAAAAGTAATATTTAAGCATTAGATTTATATTTTTCTACAAATCTATTTGTATAAGCACATAAAAAACACACATGCATATTTGACTTGAAGTTTCAGTCAAAATACGTCTACAAATTTCTTATACGAATAACTTGCACATCCATTGTTCTTCACAGGGACTGGTCAGTAATCTTTTATTAACACTTTTTGATCGGCTAGTGTATGTTATAAAAAATTTGCTATAGGGAGAAAAAATTGGCGTTTTTTTTTTAATTAATTAAACACTGAAATGAAAATTAGGATTTTTCTAGAACTAATATGGTAATTATAATAAGTTATTTTTATATTATGGTTAAAATAATTAAAATTATTGCAAAGAAAACAGTATTTAGGTTATATAAGTAGTCCTAAAAAATTACCCACCAAAAAAATTACGTAGATTATTTTGCAAATGAATATGAATATATAATGGTATGTTCTTAAGGTCAGTAGACTGACCGAATAAAAACAACTTGGATTTTGCTCATTAGTTTAGTAACCAATAACACCAAAAAAATACGTTTATTATTTAATTTTAGCAAATTATTATGAAAATTTACCAATATAGTGAACATTTCATGCGCACCCAGTAAATGCAATTCTACTAATATATAAATGTGTAAGGCAATTTGACAATACTTTAAATATTAACGAAATGTTTCCAAACTTATAAATAAACAGGAAGTTAGTCCACATATCCGAAATATACACGATATTATTGAATTATGTAAACAAGTTTTAACCAAGGAACTCTTAGCCAATTTTAAGATGAGAAGTTCGTATGAATATTGGTTCGCAATTTCTTTAATGCCAAGCTAGAAGATATTAGAATTGAAAGAGAGATTTATTTGCTTGGTATACCCTAGAATGCATTCATTTTGCTTGTTTTACAAATCATAATGACCGGGCAGATAAAGATGAAGTTATTCACTAATTTTCCAAAAATTGTATGCTGAATGAAGAGATTTTTTCAAAAGCTCTTCACTTAAGTCAAGACCTAGAAAATAATTAAAATAACTTTTCTGGTTAAATAACTTAACAGCTGTCAAATATATAAATAATAAGAAAATATAGTACGTATAATTTCTTTATCTCAAACTTTTGTCTCATGTCAATTATATTGCGAGCCACCCAGAAGAAATAAAAAGTGGATCTAAATATTACAAAGAACTGCTTACAAAGAACTTGCCTGGAAATTATGAAATATTATGAACCATATATAAGAAATAATTAAAGATATCACAAGGATGTAAAAAATTTAAAATTAAAATAAAACATTAACAATCAATGATTATTTATTTTAGAATAAAAAAAAGTTCTATCAATTTTTCATTGGAAATTAATCATACAAAACTTCTTTTGCTTATTTGCAAGTAGCGTTTTTTTCTAATTACCCACTCCTCTACCTACCCTCCTGTACCTACCTACCTGTCGTATTTACTGAATAAGTAAACTACGAACCACCACTGTTTTTCAGGGTATAAGCATCCAATTATATATTACCGCCCTTCAAGAAAAACGATCTAAACGGAACATGATTATCTTATTTTTAGGGTGGTGTTGGGCCTCGAAAGGATTTAGCTGGAAATCGACTTTTATCGGCAATATGCTGCATACTTCGAAATATTTCTATTATAATGTTGGATTTTTCATACAAAATTTTTCTTGTCATAAAATGCTAAAAAAAGCACCTTGGCGCCCCACACATGGTACGATTCTAACTATGCTTATAGTAATTAATTTCTATTTCCGGTTTACCGTCTAACTCAATGACCATATCGAACATCCTGTAACATATTTTCCATCATTTATTGATGATACTGTCGATAAAATATAAGTTTTCAAAATCTTTAATTTTAAAACAAGAATTAATAAATACGACGTTTTCTCGCTCTTTGATCTTAAAGATGTTTGCTTGACAAGTTGTATCTGAAATAAATATAGGGAATCTGTAATATTATATTTTAATTTTACCAGATACCCTCTAAGATTAACAATTGAATAAAATGCATTGCAATCTTACCTTACAAAGCTACGATAAAAAATTATGTAACCAACTTTCTTTTAACTTTTTCGAAAATTACATATAAATCAAGAGCTATTAATATTTTTTAGAAAAATGAGTTAATCTAGTTAAAAGCAGCTCTACTGAAAAATTGTAGGTACACGCAATACTAATAAAAATAGTTAGTCTTAAGCAAATTTACAAAATTAGGATTTCAAAAAAACTTCATCTGTAACCAAACCATTTAAATATCTTATACGTCAACTTTTACCTATAATTCTACTAGTGCTTGGCAGTGTATAAAACATAATTTTTAACTCCCTATAGCAATAACACATGGTTTAAGTTTGTAGTTCAATAACGGCACTGTCGATTACTACAACCGTTCTCAGTCTTCAGTGGTTGCCCCGACAATAACCCGACAACCCATTTTTGGCAAAGATATACATTAAAGTGACCATATTTTTTACAGTTATTGCCAATTGAAGTACTCCTTGTTGCACGATCGGGCGCTTCCACACCATTTTGTTTCGGTCAACGGCGGACACTGTCTGCCACCCCTTCTGGCATGTTTTATCACTTCTCTTTTCCGTTGCATCTCGCCTATGCCGCAGGATTTACTGCATGGACTCCATTCAGACCACTGTGATACTCTGCAGTCGCGTGGGGCGCCTATAAAAAACGAAATAGTGTTTGATTAAAAAAAACAAATGCACCGGGTAATCTTTTGAGAGATAAAGCAGGTTTATGTGTAAATTTTTTTTCATGTTTCGGTTTCATTTTTATTGCTTTGCAGGTTTATAACCGAAATTGATGGCATTGGAAAGCTTTAGAGGTATAGGAGTTTAAAAGATTTAATAGAGGGCTGATTTATTTTTATTTCAAGTTCCTTCTGATATTAATAATGTGTGATAATTTTCAAATAATTTAGCATAAAATTGGAAACTTGCTACACTTTTGCATCATAAGGCAATATTACTAGAGCCGCATAAAGAGTAACCTATATGTCAAGTAGTTTAAGCAAGAGCCTTCGAATACTATTATTTTCAAGGATTTCTTTTAAAATAGCGTGATCAACGATGTCGAATGCCTTTGCCAAATCTATAAATACACATTTAGTTTATCCACTCCATCTATATTTAAGTGAATAGTGTTAACTAGCTTGGCACTAGCTGTACATACTCGGTTGACGCATGCTCTCTAAACGCGCATTGATAAGGATTTTTTTTTTTTGGGAATCTTACTAACAGAACTTATAATACATATAAGTCGATCGTTATTTATAGTTTGTTCTGATCCTTATTTGTAAATTGATTTAAATACTGTAGCATTTTTATTGCTTGCTTTTATAACATAGTAATTTAATATTGTATGAAAATATTACTGATCGCAACATCTAGTGTAAAGTGGATTAATGGCATTGTAAAAAATTAGAACTCCTAGATGGCCTTAGCTGCTCTTCGTTTTAATTTTAAGCAAGTATCAGGTTGTTTTTCTCTCTCTATCTCTCTGACTAAAGTGATTTTTCTATCTGTCTGTTCTTTGCCATTGGTCACGTACGCCATGCTCAAGTTAACTTTTTATGTATTGGCATTTTCAATACGGCGTTTTTCCTATAATTTGAATCTAAGTGGGGCAACGTTGTATTGTCAATTCTTGCAAGACTGGGCCTGCGTGAGATTATCAATCTAAGAGGTACCCAGAAATTGCGTTTTGCCTTTCTTTCTAAATGGAGTGCTCTTCAGGTAAACAAATTCAATTTCTCGAGGTTGGGATTCGACCTCATGGTTACTTATAGCAACACTAGCCACGTAATGTGAAAATTTTTTTAAATAGTATATATGTATTATTACTGATAGTATTATATACAGATCGTGTTTGGGTTCGTTACTTATAGGAAACGGCATAGAGACGAAATTTTGCAACGTCGCGCATGTACGAGTGCCTGCGACAGAGCACCGCCTCGGCCGGCCCAAAGACGGATTTAATAAACATCTGACTTTCGTGGGAGCTGCGTCATTTGGCGACAAAATGTCCCAAAATATTACGCGAAAATTCAGGCATTTTTAAAATATTTTTATTCTAATGCGGGTTTTACAGACATGACAATGTGTAAAACCCGCATAGAATTGTAATCTTAAAATGTTTAATATGCTGTGTTTTGTATAATGAAAATTAAAGCGTTATTTTAATAAAAAATAAAATATCAACTCTGATAAAAATATAATAAAAAATCAGAAATAAAACACTAATGAACAAACTTAACAACATATCATTTTTTAAATTAAAGGCTCAAATAAACCGCCTTCTTTCGCTAAACAAAAACTTAACCTATCGTAAAAGCTATTTCGCACCTCCAAAAGAGTTTCAGGTAAAATGGAATTGGCACCTTCGACAATTTTATTTCCCAAGTCCTCTTAATTTGTTGGCCTACTAAATTCATGCTTGTAAATGGTCTCCTTAAGGTAACCCCACAGATAAAAGTCATTTGGAGACAAATCTGGAGATCTAGGAGGCCATTTAATATCACCAGTCTTACTAATAAGGCGGCTAGGAAAAGTATTTGTTAATAATTCTTTTACCCTAGCCGCGTTATGAGCAGGACAGCCATCTTGCTGAAAATAAACCGATCCCAGGTCTACATCAGGTAGGATTTGAATGGCAGGAAGAACTTTGTTTTGCAGCAACTCAAGGTACTTTTGGGCGTTTAAAGTGCCATCAATAAAAAATGGCCCTATAACATTGTCGCCCAAAATACCTGCCCAAACATTCAATTTCAGAGGATACTGGGTACGAAACTGAAAACTTCTGTGCTCCTTTTCTTGAGATCAATAACGAACAATGGAAGGATTGTGTTTGCCATGTAATGGAAAAGAAGATTCAACAGAAACAAAATATTAAAAAAAAAAATATTTGTTTTCATTTTCCTTTTCCATCATGGTTTCACAAAATTCCATTCTTTGCCACTGGTCTTCAGGAAATATTTCCTGAGTTTTTGAATACTTGAAACATTTGTACCCTTATTTTTTCCAGATACGAGCAACAGTTTTATTGCTCATTCCCAGTTCCTCTCCAACACTTCTAGTGGAACATGTCGAATAAAGTTCTAGGGTACTGCAAACCATTTCTTCCCGCCGTTCTATATCCTGGACCACTTCAACAGGTGGTTCTTGACGTTTTGTGTGGCATTTTTTACAATCTTGAAGACAAAAAGATGTCTCAAAATTTGTAACCACATTTAAAACCGTTCTTCAACAATTAATCGGTCTATTCTCAAATGTTACTAAAAACAAATCTCTACATTGTACTGCCGAATTGCCTCCATAAAATCATTTAATTAGTTGAACTCTTTCGGAAGGGGTATAAACAGCCATAGTGAAAAAAACACGAAAATAATGCTCAAAAATTATTAATGTAACGTGCAGTAACACAGCAAAGTGAGATCTGCTGACTCCCGGTTCAAAAAATAAAAATTAATAACGAAAAATTCCGCCGCCTGCAAGCCGCAACCAAGCGGTGTTGCCATTATTTTGATAATACGTAGCTCACGATAACACGACCTGTATAAGCAATCACATTAAAAGGTATATTTATTTTATTTGATTTACTACATACATGATGTACATTGTACTGTGCGGTAGATTGCTGACTTTGACCAAAGGATAGTTACATACTGGCGGCTTATTGATTTTTTTATGCTTTATAACTTTGGTGTATAGAGTTTTGATTTCAAGGGTTGTACTTTAAAAAGAAACTGCCTGATAATTTTTATAACAATGATTTATTTATTTGAGTGAAAGGTTAGATAATGAATATTAAGCAGAAATTACATATTTCTATAATATAGTAGCGTTAATAATTGAAGCTTATTTTATGTTTTACTATACGTTACATTTCTTTACATCCTTTTTGTTTATGTAAGAACCAATTTCCCAGTTAAAGGTTCTTCCGACTGCACTTTAAATAAACACATCAAACTGGATGGCGCCCATAATTTAAACGGTAAACATCTATAAAATAATTTATACCAACCCATCACCAATTAGCATTCTTTAGACTAATAAGCTGCCGAGCATAAGTGCCACTCTATTAAAGACTTTCAACATCAGTCCATTTTTATAAAAAATAGAAATCTAATAAAAAGTGGCTACATTAGATTTGAAGATCATAGACACGATTTAAAAAACTATTGATAAACATGATATGAAAAACAGGTAGAAGTCGCAGAAAATCTTTTTGAGGATTAAAGATTGGAGGTCACGTATTTACTATTGGAAGAAGCTAAAGGATTACTTATACTTATCCATAAGGTAGAACTAGCAATAAAACAAAAAAGCAGTGGGACCAGATAACATAGAGGATGAATTTCTAAAGCTATTGGATGATAATGAAATAGCCTGAATTGCCAACATCTTTAATAGAATCTTTTACTCTAGAAAAATCCCAGGAAAATGGCGGCAATCAGAATTTATAGTATTGCCCGAAAAACCTGGAGCAAAACAAATGCAAAATATATCGGACCATCAGTCTGCTGAGTCATATGCTAAAATTGTTTCTTAAAAGCATTTACAGAAAAATTTACAACAAATGCAAAGAACAGATATTCGAAAACCAATTTAGTTTTATAAATGCAGTCAGAATAAGAGAGGCACACTTTGGAGTTCAAGTCCTAATCCAGAGATGCAGAGACGTCAACTGTGATATCTACGCATATCTAATTGAATATGAAAAAGCATTTGGTTGCGTTTAACATCAAAAAATGATCAATATCCTGGAAAAGGTCGGCTTGGACGATAAAGATATCAGATTAATTTCAAATCTCTACTGGAATCAGACGGCATGCTTTATGAAAATCGAATGAAACAGATGAAAATGCAACGTGGGGTCAGACAGAGATGTGTCCTCTTGCCATTGATATTCAACTTATATTCCAAAAAATGTTTGAACGAATCCATTAACGGAGTAGAAGAAAGTATCCTTTTGAACAGTATTATACTGAATAATATTCGATACGCCGATGATACCATATATCCAATAGCAGATAGCTTCGAAGCACTGCAAAGGTTAATGGACCATATCATATATAGTCAACAATATGGACTTAATATTAACGTAAAGAAAACGAAACAGATATTCATCAGCAAAAGATATATAAATAGAGATCACCTTTATATCGATGGAATTCGAATTGAAAGGTAGCATAATACTGTTCAACAATATTGCTTGGAAGATGGTACCTTGCAATCATCATAAATGTCCAATGAAACAGTGCACAAGAAATAAAATTTCGTATAGGAAAATTAAAGACGATATTTCACAAAATGAGTGTGATTCAAAGTCACAACATATCTCTTAAAACAAAAGCACTTTAGCTGCTATGTCTTTTCTGTTTTATTGTATGGCGTAAAATCCTTGACACTTACAGAAGCCACCGCTAAAAATCTAGAAAAATGCTCGAATGCCGAGACATTAGGATTGATACTCCCTATTGCAAACTATAATACAAAGAAATTATTGGGTAAAAGAGGTCGCGGAAGAAGAAGAACAGCATGATTGTGGAACCTATGAACTCGGCTTGGAAAAAAGTCAGTAAAACTATTTCGCGCTGTTACAAAAAAGTTATAATTGCCAACATGATTGCCAACAGCCCAAACGCATAGGTACTTAAAGAACAAGAAGAAAAAGGTTTGATCATAGCTTTTTTAAGACTTTTGAGAAATGGCCAATTTCTAGAACCTTATTTATTAAATGAAACTATTGGCTTGGTTAATTAATTATTTACTGTCCTTTAATATTTCACTTCGTAAGTATTTAAAGCCTAGTGACTTCTTATTCTTTAGTGTACCTACTGTTTTATCAACCTCTGTTTTATTTGTAGCTTACTTCTTTTTATCTACTTTTTTCTTAATAAACAGGTAATCAAAGTAAAAATCATTTTGCCAGGCAACTTATTGAAATCCTGAATCATTTAGATAATAATTTCCCTAATTTAACCTATTCATATTTGATGAATTCTAAAATAAGCCTAGTAAGATTTCAATTATCCTGAGTTAAACCAAAATTAAATATTTACTACGCTATTAGACTAATTATTACTTTATTATGGCCTTGATTATCTAAACTGATGTATGTAACGAATTTTAAAATATTTTTTTCTCAAATAGTAAATAAATCCTAATTGCCCTGATAAAGAAGGCACACCTTCTACTGAATACTTTTAGAATCTTTGTCTTCATTCTAAATTGTGGTTTGTTCATAACTCGAAATGATTTTGAGGTTCAAAGGCAATGTTTTACAAAAATATTAATTGAATCACTATTATTCTGCCTACAAAACTTTCTTATTATTGAACTCCAGTAAGATCTCTATCAAAAAGATCTTAGAAAAATAGGGCTCAGATCATGGAGGTAATAAAAAAAATTAAATACACTAATACTTACGGTATCTCTTTGAATTCTTTTTCAATTTCTTGTACTTCTTTTGGGCTTGATCTTTTTGATTTAGGTATGAATCCGCAATACTACTTAAGATAGCTTCCTTGTTTCCCTTTGGTACTACAGCTGGAAAACCAGATGGAGATGGCAGGGTTATATCGTTGGGATGGCTGAAACAAAAAAATCCCTTTTATATATTCATTAGTATGACACTCTTAATAAATTAGGCTTGAATTATAAAATCATGTGGAAATCTATAAAAAAACATAATTATTAGAGTTTTAAGTTGCATGATTTACATTAATATCTAACATTAAAGTGTTTTTTTTAGTCCTGTTCGCATAGACCTCAGAAAGCTAGTAAGCAGAAATATGAATTAAAAGTCTCATAGTTCTCATCTATCTTTGTAATATTGGGGAATTAATTAATCAAATTTACATTTAATAATTCATATTAAATTACATTTAGAGATTAAAAAAGTAGTTCCCAATACCAATTTCGAAAATACATTAAACAATACCTGATTAAATCGGTTCAATAAATGCAAAGTAATTAAAAATTTACCGTCATAATATAAATATGATGTTCGAAGGAAACATAACAAATTATTATAATGAAATGTTTGTTAAAATTTAATTAAATTATATTTTATTTATTTAATAAGTAATTATTTATAATTTTTGACATGCATTTAATCTAACTGATCAAACTCTATCAAAACAATATACATTTACGATTAAACTTTCCGAACAATAAAACTTTTTTTTGAAAAAATAACATTTAAAATATAAAAAAAATAAGGTTCAATGTAGCAAATGGTACGCTTAACTTGGAGCAACTTTTCCTTAGCCGAGCCTTACTTTAACACAGAATATATTTTTTAATAAAGCCTAATATTTATAACCCCCATCTTTGATATATTTGTATATTCTTAAACCCCAAAATTTGTGGTATACGTTAACTCTGAATCCCTTCTATTCCCTAATTAAACTACAAACATTTGATTGCTACTATCCCGTTCATACCCTGGAATAAATATAAATTTGGTCCCCTCTCTCGTCAGCAGATAATATGTTGCGCCAATACCGTACAAATGACATTTGGAATTCTATGGATATTCCGAATCGTAGTATTTCTCCCATTTACCCGGGCCATGCCAACGGAGTTTGTTTGATATCCCGACATATGCGGCTTGGGAGTTTAAACCATTTGTTGTTAACTGATGTACATTCCGACATTCCAAATAGACTTTATAGTTTAGTAGGGGTCGATAAAATAAACAAATTGTGGCTCCGGTTGTTTCAATGTTAGCAAATCGAAAATTGTGTTTGATTCTTGGTTTATTGATAAAACCTAGTATGCAGAAAATCTTCTATTAACTTTGTCAATATGTGTATTAATTATTTTATAAGCAAATATTTTTTTTATACTAGCCTATATTATTGACTTTTTTCTTTACAATAATGCCCTTAAAGCAGTAACTGTGATACCCTAGTTAAAATCAGGTTGCTTCAAATTTAAGAATTTATTTTTTTACAATTTGCATAAAACTGTGTTTATTTTTTTCCACAATGAAATAAATAGATTTGCCTGTGTCTTGCCTACAAAATTGTAAAAATTAAAAACTCTACAATTTTGTTTGCTTTATTTTACGGTTTATACAAATTGTTTATTATTTACGTCAAAAAATATTTAACAGGTTACCATCAAGTCCAATATTTAATTCTAAAAATATGCCTTTCATCTTTTTTATTTTAAAAATGATTCATTTTGTCTTGCTTTAGTATTTATAAATTTAAGATGTTTCTTAATGATGCGCATGTTTGTAATAAAAATATATATTGCAGCTCTAATGATAGCATACCATTTTTAGGACCGAACCATCCTAGTCTAATATACATCTTTAAAATAATAATAAAGCTGTGACTATTCAAATCAAATTTTGTACTCTCATATTTGATATAGGTATATAGGAGCGAGGTGTCGTTTTTACGTTTCTTAATTTAGAACCTCTAATGGTATATTGGAGTGTGGAGTCTGGCCTGAATAATACATTTAACTTCTGACTGGGGAAAGATCTAAGACAAAGGTTCCAATTGATTTCCGCATCATCTGTCAACCAGCCACTACCTGATTATTCTTTGTCTAATTTTCCGTTTCTATGGATGCATCGTGGGACATAGTTAGATACCACCAATGACTATTCTCCAAAAGAGAACTTCTCGCTACATTACACAGGTATGGGTGAATATATCATTGTATATACTGGAATACCTTCAGTATATGTAGTATAGGAATACCTTCAGAGCTTAAAAATCGGTTTGAATGGTCACAGCAGCTTAGGCCATAATTTTCTTCCCAAGGGAACTCCTACTTAGAACGCTCGACTGGTGTCAAGAGAGAGGAAGAATTTTTAAGAAAATCAAACGACAAAGAATACTCTCGTGTTCACTGGGTGATGCATATTGCGAAAGTTCAACCCCTGGTATTAGAGAAATATTTATAGATATCATACTAAATTGCAATATTGCCAAATGAGTTACAGTTTTGCTAGTATATTTGCAAGTCCGGTTATGAATATCCAAAGGAAGCTCTTTATGTGGTAGTATAATGAACTGCATAGCTACTGACTAGTGAATGTTCGATTCCAGACCAGGAGAAAAAGAATTAGGGGAGTGGACTGTTCCCAGGGACAGTTGTACCTGTAAAGGTATATATTTTTACATCAATAAGTTATTTATACCGAAATATTTATATCGGGGAATACATATTAATGCTGGATGGGCTACTAAAGGACATGTCTTCTAGTACATTAATGACTTATAAATATTATAATTTTTGCTTTTTTTATTTTGTAAGTTTTATCATGCGCCGCAGTAGAAAGGCCAATTTCCACTAAGAAGGCACTGGAGGCAGCAGGTAGAAGTTTTGCTAAATAAGAAACCAATACGAATTGCTTTCAAAAATATAATATCTTAGAATCTGCTGTGGGTCGATATAATTAATTAAAGCAAACCAAGACAGTAACAATATTTTTTCATATAAACCTCGATTTGATTTCCATCGAATATTCTCAGCAGAGAAACAAGAACAACTAATTAAATAACTAAAACAAACTGCACATATTCATTATGGTTTAACGATCTATCAGGCAAGGAAACTATGACTATGCAAAAGCCAATTATAAAAAAATGCCTGGTGCATGGGAAGAAAATAAAACTGCTGGGATAAGACGGTTTCGATTGTTTCGTGAACAAAATCCTGAAAAATCTCTACCAATACCTGAGGCTACTAGTTTATCACAATTGGCAGCACTTATAACATACAGTAGGTCAATTTTTTCCAATTTTAAAAAAATATTAGATAAAGCGAACTTTCAACCACACCAAATATGGAACGCAGATAAAGGTGGTTGTTCTACAGTTCACAATCCGCCGAAAATTTTTGCCACAAAAGGTGCCAAGCGATTTGGAACCATGACATTTAGAGAGCGTAGATCCAATGATAGAATAGTTACAGCTGTAAATGGAGTAATTCAGTACCCCCAATGTTTGTGTTTTCCACAAACATTGAGTGAGTTCACCTAAAAGTACATATGTTAAAAGGGGCTTCATCTGGCTTTGTTGGCGCAACTAATCCCAGTGGTTGGTCAAATGAAGATGTTTTCGTCAAGTTTATAGCGCACTTCATACAACACGCGAAGTTCATTTTGGAACAGCATCATTTGCTAATTTTTGAAAACTACGAATATTAACGTTAATTAATAAAGTTAAGGCAGTTAGCCTTGAATTGCTAACACCAGGAAATGCATGTAAATCAATAACTATTTACGACGTTTGCGAAATTGCTGGGAAAGTTTTTGAAATAGCGTTCACTCTTAAAGATATAATTGCCGGTCTTAGAGTGACTGGAATAATTCACCTCAATGAGAATATATTTGATGAATCTGAATATTTATTATCCAGTATTGCAGATCGGCCACTACCATCTCAAGAAAATTTAAGTAAGCAATAGTATTTCTGAGACGATTCCTTTAACCTCTAAAGAACAAAATATTTCTCCAAAAGCACAACCTCAAAAAGAGCATGGTAGGCAAAAAAAATATATCTTTTATTTTAACAGAAACCCAATTAAAGAAGAAATAGAAGAACAAAAAAATTAAATTTAGTGATAATTAAAAAAAAATACTCCAAAGAAACCATCACATATTCGAAAACTATTCCAGAGCAGCGATAGCAGTGATGACGAAATTATAAACAGCATCACTGACTCGTGTAGGATGTAATGCAGCAACATGAGTTAGAATTATCATTATATGCAGAGATAAAGTCGAGTGATTTTATTTTAGATTAATGTAAAGCTGATAAGTCGTTTCAGTATTTTGTAGCTTGTATCATTAATAAGCCTAATAAATACTTTTCGAAGCAAGAATCTCCTAAAATTTAGTGTTGATTTTTACAATTATAATATGGGTTAAATAAATTTTTAAAAAAATTAATTTTTTTATGAATAATCAAAGTTTATGTTTATTATTCATAAAAACTTACTTTGGATTAAATGTTTTAGCTTTAATATTTACATTTTTAAGAAATATATTTTTTGTTTATGTATTTTTTAATATTTTTACTAATTATCACATATTTCATGAAAAGTGTAACTTATTGATTAAAAATAGTTTAGTCTCATATCTATATCCCGTATCTATATTCCTATCAGTAAATGTCTATTTTTTGATAAAAAATAATTTTACTTAAACTGTTGTGCAGCATTATGTTACTAAAAAAGTGTAACTTTTTTAGTAGATATTTTAACACAAGTTACAGTGAGATATTTTAATACATTTTTAGGTTTAGTTATTATTAATAGCTTAAAATATGACAACTATATTGACTATTTGCCCTCTACATCATTTATTAAATTAATTATTTAAGAGCAACCCGAATATAAGAGTGACTAAAAAGGTCTAGTTTGCTCTAGTTGACGTTTTGCTTATGTAATCTTCGAAATTATTTTAAACAATACTTATTCTGCATTTTACGTAAAATTTCCAATTCATTAATTTACCCGAACCTAGATGTATATTATATAAAATAGTAAACATATGTTTAATCCTCGTATGCTACTCTTTGTAGACTCACTGCGCGAGATTTAGGAAAAGAAGAATTTAGAAAAAGTTTGGAAATCATTTTTAGATTATTTGAATTTTTTCTTTATTGAAAAAATTTTTAGAAGTTAGTTATTTTAACGGTAAATTTGCTATTTATTAGAAAGTCTTATTTTCTCGGATATATCAACTTGTTTTTTTTTGTATACTAATATGTAAAACATATAGTTTGCTTTTTTATTACATTTATATTTTGTTCCTAATTTAATTTAAATTCATAATATAATTTAAATTATTTAGACTTGCATTAGATTCTTTTATGTAGAAAAATCGTTTAAACGTAAGCGTACAAATATGTTGTACAAAAAATGCAGTACAAACTCAAATTAAAAAAATGTATATTGTTTTTATCATTCTATTCTATTATGTTTACACATTACCCTAAATGAAATATAAATTAAAAAAAAATCACTAAATACTACAATATAGTCGTAGTTTTTTATGACCCTCGGCTTGTTCACAACCGCTCTTCTTGCATTCTGTGCAGAAAAAAATCTAATTTCTCCTACCTACGTTTCCCTCGGACAGGCAACATTTTTTTTCATTGTGAACGAATATTCGAATTTCCTTTAGTGCTACCCTATACATGGATATTTTCTGACAATAAAATATTACTTTATATTTTTAATACATTCTTGTATATCTTAAAACATGTGAGTTTTCTGACGATCTGCTTAAAAATACGCATATCCTTAGATATTTATTTTTCTTAAAAAATATTTAACAACGTTTTAAATATTACTAAAAAATTAATTTATTATTAAGTTGATATAATAATTAAAAATTAACAATTAAAAAGAAAACTGTTTTTCATTAAGTCAAAATCACTTTTGTCATTAACCAGAATTTAATTTTTAAAAGCAAATAAAATTTTAATATTTTTTTGACGCATAATGTAATATTAACCAAAGAAAGTTTACTAAAAAATAAAATTTTAAGATCTGAAAAAAATTTTTAATTATTATTTTTCTTTCTTAGCTATTCATCTATAGTTTTGGCATATGTGATATAAGTGACAATTAAAATGTACATTTTTATTGATGAGTTTAAGAGTTAATTTAAAAAGAAAATCATAAACTAATTTTTTTAATTTGTAAATTATAAAAAATTAAAATAAATTAAAATATTTGTAATTGAAAAACGCTTTAAAAACACAAAGAAAAGAAGCTCGAAAAAATCCAAAATCTCAATATTTCTTATGAAAAGTGTAAGATGAAAAGTAAAAGTTTATCATTTCCAAAATAACATTGTCGATTTATTTTAGATTTATCTTAAGGTTTAACAAGAGGCAGATAGTAAGAAATAAAATTCTTGTCTATTATTACAAATAAGATTGGATGAATTTGAATTCACCACAAATTATAACTTCTCAATGTTCGCTGCTACAATAAACCTTATTGCAAATATCAAACTATCATAGAAAACATACAGTAATTAAATAATTTATTTAAGTAAATACAATGCTAACAATATCGAAATCAAACTGCAACTCAGCACCTAGATGACTCAACACCCGTATGTGCAAAGAATTACAATAATTCCATAATTTTCCTAACCATATTACTCAGGCCTAAATGTCATCCTAACTAATTTAATCGTAAAAAATAAATCAATTCTAAAATAAAACATAAACTACAACTACAAAAATCCAAACTAACCACTAGCATATGTAGTATAGTAAATAACAATTTAGTAAACTTGTGCTTATTTTGATAAATATAAATTCTATTTCTCTTTTAATTATTTTCATTCTTTTTTTGTTTATAATTTCTATTGGTAAGTTATTAAAAATTTTGGTCCCGAATAATTAAAACGGCTTTGACTAGCGTTTGTCTTACTCCTTGACAGTATAATAAAATATTCGGTTCTATTTCTAGTTTCATAACTGTGGTCAACATATATGCAAAGTCCCTTATTCTTATAACTAAAATAGTGACTTCTAAAACACAAAAAAAAGAATTTTGTACAACATTTTTCATACAACTCTCATACAATTATCAAATGCTCATCAATAGTTACAAATTACTGATACTAATCTCAGAACTTGTTAGTCCTATTTCAAATGCATGTCAATGACGACAACATCTAAAAATTGAAATTGTAAAAATTCTTTAATCATTCTATTTGAATCTTTAACTTGTACGGCATCAAAAGGTGGTCGATTTGCGATGATAATTGAAAACGCAATATAACTCGTTTTATTAAGTTTTAAACTTAACTCCAATGTGTTCAACCAATTTTCGATAAGATCGAGACCGGCAATAACATGTTGCCCCACTTTAAAAATTATGGGTGCTGTTATCTGTGTAAGAAATAATAGTACCATTTTCTAGTTTTGAAGTTGCTAAACTATTTATATAAATCAACAGCAATAGTGAACTCAAAACTGTAATGGAATTCGGATTTCAATGCATACTTAATATATCTCCAGAACTCTCCAGAATATCTAAAACTAGAGAATAGGGATCGTGCCAAATGCCTTTGTCAGGTCCAAAAAGAGTCCTATATATTTTTCATTATTATCAAGTTTATTAGTGATCTGCTTTGTTAAGTAATGGAGGGCATTTGGAGTACTCAATTTATTCAAGAAACCATCTTAATATATGGACAAAATCAAGATTGATTGTAAAAGGCCCAAAAGTCCGTTATTAATGCACTTCTAAAATTTTTTTGGCAATAAAACTATTTATTAAGTTTATTGGTCGATAATTAGTAACCTTGGTTTTATCGCTTGATTTATATATGGAGGAAATATATTTTAAATTGATCTGGAACTGTGGTTATTTTTATTCATTTTTGAATAATTCTGTCAGTATCAGAGCTACTATTGTCTTTAATACTGTTAATTTTTTGAATTATTATGTTCCCAGTCACTGGCATTAGATATAATGAGGTTACTTAACGACTATATAGTCTGCGTCCATTATTTGCTTTTGGTATTTAATTTAAGATTACCTCAACATTGATAAATAATTGCTAACGATTTTAAGTCTGTAAATGTACTTGAATCACCAGCTTAAAATGGATAAACGTGTGTTACGCTTTTCGTGTTTGTGGCCTCGAATACAAGTTTATACACATTTGTAAAATTGTGCTCCGCTTTGTCTATCTCATTTTTATAATAGTCATATTTACATTTTTCAATTATTTTTTTAAGGTTATTCTTATATGTTTTAGACGTTTCGTTGTCTTTGTTATAAATCTTTTGTAATAATTTTGCTTTCATTTTATATAATTCAAGTCAAATTATTTATAATGAAGGGTTGATGCTTTTTGTTAATTGACATAATATTTGTTTTGACAAGAGTGACTTTATTCAATTATTAATTTTTCTTATTAAAGTTTGTCTGCTGCTTTAATTGCATGAGAAGTTTCCAGAGTTCCAGTTGTCATTCTGGATGAAATTGATAAAAGTATGTTCATTTCAGTTGTTTTATTTTTTAATAAGATATATAATATTAATACTGCACCATTAATTACTAATGAATGCGTAATGAAGTCAAGTGCATTTTTACTTACAATCGTCCTTAAAAAAATATAATCCAGAGAAGACTGTTCTCTTGTTTATGCATTTATGCATGATATGATCTCGAAGTGATTTAAAATGAATTAATAAAGATTCACAGAGTTGTCATCTCTATTTAAAATGTAAATTTTATTATCACCAAAAAGATATCCAGATTATAGTTAGGTAAATAAAAGTCTTAGAAAACATATTAAGAAGAGAAAATAAAATTTAATGTAAACTATTTATCACAATAAAATAGTAGTTTTAGTATAAAAAATAGTGTGCTTTATTTCACTTATTCTAAATTTAAAAATCTGCTAAATTTAACAAAAGTACATTTAAAAAAAATTGTTATCAAAACATTTAGCAAAATTAATAAAAAAGTTATTTGTAAAAAGTTGAATTTAAAACTGGTAAGCATAATAAATAACCATTATTTTTAATTAAAAAATAATATACAAGTACATAATAAATATAGGTCCTCCGAAAAGTACATAAATGTATTATAAAAAAAAATAAATAAGGAAATATTGAAAATTTGCCAATAAGGCAGCATCATTGATGGACACCAAAATATATTATTTTGATAGTTTTGCTATTTCTAGTCATGTCCGAGGTAGATATCGTTAATTTAAATGGAATTTTAATCTAAGAATAAAATATGATATGGGTATCATATTTTATTCTTAGATTTTACGTAAAAATCTAAGCATATTTTAGGCGTAATATTGTATACCTAAATCAAACGTTTGTTGAGATATTTTAATTTTTATGTAAAAAATGAAGACCTTCAAAAAATCTCAATATGTGGTTTTTATTATTAAATATTGATTTAATTTCTCAAAGAATAGATTCGAATTTAGTAATATTCGTATAATACTTGACGAATAGTAATACAAACCTATAATTAAAAAAATCATTAAAAAAAGTCATTTTTTGCTTAGACGGAAGAACTCTATTTTTATAATTTTGATTAAAAATAAGTTTGTGAAGTGTTATCTATCTAGATAATTTTCAGTTCACGAGATTACATTCAAATTATAAAACACATTTTTAATTATATCTTGCATATCCTGCAAAGAAGGTTTTTATAAAGTTTAACAACGATAAGAAACAATAAATATATTATCAAAATGTAATCATGATAGTCATGGCTTTAATCAGAATAAAAATTTTTAATAATAAATATAAAATTATGCAAACACATCTTGCCTAAATTATTAAAAACGTAAAATTAAAACTATAAATGTATATATATTCAATAAAATTTAACGATGTTAAACGATAGAAATTTTTATTACTAAATTAAACTACTTACATTGTATTACTGATAACATTGCTGTCCGTGTTAAAATATCTCGAAGCACTTGTACTGGTCGGAGTGGCCAATGTGTACTGTTTGTAATAGTTATTTGACATTGAGTAATTATTTAATCTATTTCTAGGTTTGGGCTTAGGTTTCATATGCACCTCCTGCTCTTGCCTTTCTTCTTCAATAGCCAACTGAATATCATTGTTGTCAGTGCTATCGAGTTCGCTGTTTCTTTCAGCTAAATGTTCCATTTTTAATACTTCATATTTCCTGTCATCCTCTGAATGATGAAAAACTTCAGAAAGTTCATATTCTTTAATCTAAAAATAAATAGGATCATTATTATGTTTTATTTATTATTATATCTTTTATCAAATAAATGAAATAATATGTATACTTACTTTAATAAACTGAAACGTCGCAATAGGAGGTAACCTTTTTAAGTAAGGATAGAAAAAGGATCCTGCAGGATGTGCTGGATATTGCGCAGTTATTCTGTATGCTTCTCCTTGAGGCTCTGTGGGCCAGTTGGGAGCGGTAAAAGTAAATCCATTATCTGTACCTGCGTCAATTGGGTCAACCTATAATGAAGAATAGCAAATATTAGAACGATGAATCATATTTTTATAAATATAAGTAATTGTTACATTTTTAAGTAACTATTACTTATTAGGATAAATAAATGTATATATAATGCCACGAAGATGCCTATATAAGCTATATACTAATGATTATATTTATAATCTATAAAAAGTATCAAGCTATATCAAATAAAATTTATAAGTTTTCTTATTCTAAGAACTATCTCGAAACCCCATGAATGTCAAATACAAAAATAGAATTGCACAATAAACTATAATTAGTTAAATTATATATCTAATGACCGTATCCAATTAAATTATGCCATTAAATATAACTTTTGGAATTAACAGTTTTAAATCAATTAATTAACAGTTTAAAATATCCCTAATATAGCTTAATTAAAACAATTTTCAATGAATTATTATGCATTAAAATGTTAATCAAGGGTTAAAGTAAACGTTTTAGCATATCGGAAGTGTAATTAAGAATTTTAATTAAAAATTTAATGTATAGCCTATATATCGCTAGTGAATTAGCTGATTACCAAGTTAATAAATACAAATAGACCATCCAATTAGTTAATGACCGCCATTAATAATTTTGATGTAATCCATTACTGATCAATGTATCTGGGATTTAAAAAAATCGGAACATGATCAAAACTACTGTTTTACTAGGAAAAAATATATACTTTATTGGGTTTTTGTGATCCCAGTTTATTGGAAAACTTTTACTTTACTCAAAGAAAAATGGGCAATTTTTTTAAGAACTTACCTCTATTGTAATGCTATCCAACCAGTTTCCATTTACGCATAAATCAAAACTATCTACTCCTATAAACCAATCTGGAGATGGCACTATTTTTGACATAAGGGAAACCTAAAACAAATAAAAATATATTTAACAAAGAGTATATTTTAAAAGGTGATGTTAAAATAGTTGTCTTATTAGTTCTTTATAAATAACTATATTAATAACATCAGAGAATAATTAAAAGTGGTATAAGTTATTTAGCTTATTTTTGTAATATATGTATAAAAAATATTCATATCTCGAATTTTAATCAAATATTATATATGGGAAAATAAACGTTTTTTCCGTAGAGACCAGGTTTGTATTATAATTAACTTTATTATATTTAACAATTAATTTATGATAACCAGCAAAAAACTTACAAATAAAATTTAATTTATTATCGCTTTTAATTTTAAATTAATACTATTTAAAATTCATACCTAGTAATTTACTTATTTAATATTGGTATATAAAGGGATTAGGAACACGAGTTTTCTATTATCTAATAAAAAAAAATCGATATATTTTACTTATTCCGTTCATTTAAAATTCGTCTGTTGGCAGTTTTAACTTGTCTCCCACATTATTGACACTTTTGTAAATAGGCTGGTTAATTACTTCAGTTAACTAAGTGAGAGATGTCAGAGTCTTCAATTATCTGAGTGATACTGTCAGATTATGCCGAACCGGATAACTACTGGTTTTCCAATTACGTCAATATAAACACCACTTTCATACCCTATAATGCCTGACTTGAATGATGAATTATTGCTTTATTTGTTCTGAATTTGATTTAAAGTATAAAAATCAATATATAAAATAACAATTTTAAGACTTAGGTAACACCAACAAAGATTTGGCCAAGTAGCTATACGAGATTTTTTTGGCTACTGAAACAAAATGTATAGACTAAAATAACTTTTCGAATAATTAAGATTTAAGCTTAGTTTGAAAATAAGTCAAAAATAAAACATTTCCAATTCAATAGCTTATATAATTATAAGTTTTATAATATCCTTGTAAGTAACTGAATCCTTGACAGAAGGTTAATGAGGAATAAGAAGAGAAACGTTATAAATCTATCTAGTATACTTCTGCGAATCGTTTTGGAAGTCTTCATAATAAGCGATAAAGGTACAGTAAGTATATTAATCTGTATTAAAAAAATTTTAAGAGAATTAAGCTATCAATCCCTATCCAATGGTCTAACTGGTCTAACTTTAATAGACCAGCAAACTAATGTAAGTTTTTTTATTTAATTTCGATTCCTTATAAAGTTATTTATAATGAGACTAATGTAATTAGAATTGTCTGCTGTAACTCATTTAGACCAAGATCAGGACCGTCGTATTTTAAACTAAAAGAAATGATATGAGTTTTTGCAATATTAAGGCAAAGTTGATAATGTTGACTAGCAGCAATATACAAACTGAACAGGGATAAAAAAGGAGTTCATATTAGAAACCAATTATCTATTAAAGATATAATACACCAAAAATTAAATAAAAAAATTACTTATAGTTTTTAAGCAGTTAAAATCCTAAGAAAGTAAACTAAGCGAAATCTTTAAAAAAAGTCTAAATAAATACGATAAGTCAATTGAACTGTATCTCATATGATTCTAAAAAATAAATTCTATATCGTGAACATATTGCAAACATTAATATGACATCTAAAGGGACAGAGCACTCCGTCAGATATGATTTTAACTGGTTTGTATAGATTGAATCCAAATGATCGTTATCATTATCATTACAGCCTTTTGCAACCATTGCTCGATATAATGCCTCCTCCAATATTTTCCACTGTCTCTCTAAAGCACTCTGCATCCAAGTGTTTTTTATTCTTTTAATGTCCAATGCATCTTGGGGGTGGTCTTCCTCTACTTTTTCTATTGGCTGTTGGTTGCTATTCGAGCAATCTCTTGGTCTAAGCATAGACCCCTCGATGGCTTGTTCTCAGATCCCTATTACCCACTATCATTCAGTCTTCCGTAGGCAGCCCAGGAAAGTGTTATTCTTTTCTTTAGTTCACAGGTTTGATTATCTCTCGTTAATCTTATTTTATGACCCAGATATACGTAAGCTATTCACAAGTTCTGCGTCTTATCCACCAACAGTCAGACTTTCACTAAGAACCAAGTTTGTAATGCATATCTTTTTTGAAAAGTTGATTTATAAACCAATCTCAGAGCATACTTCCTGTACTTGGCCTTGGACTTGCTAGTTTTAATGGCTTCTGCTACGAGGCAATCTGCTAGCACGATTTGGAGATTCGGGAAAACTGTTGGGTATGTACCCTGTTCTCCGAATCGATATTTTCACAATTTTTAATACTAAAATGCACGGTCACGCCTCCCCTACGATGAATTCGGCATCATCCGGCCTGGCTACGATGAATTCGGCATCATCCGGCCTGGCTACCGGCGTGAGTAGGTTCAGCTACTACTGGAAAGGGCAAAGGTAGGAAAGGGTCTAGGAAGGGTTCCAAAGGATAGGAAAGGAAAGAACGACTACGTGTTGACTGGATGAAGGATGACGCAGAAGTGTGTGTTACTGTACTTTATTCTAACAGTAGTATCTGATGATATATTCATCCGCAAAGTGCTGATTCGTCAGGTATTGACCATCAATGTTGATACCCTTCACTTTTCGGTACAGTTCTTTGGAGGCATACTCCAGCACGATGATGAAGGGTTTTGACGATCTTGTGTCTCCTTGCCTCTCTTCGTTTCCGATAGTAATTTTGTAGGTATTTTTATACAAGGTGTCCCGTATCGCTATATTTAAATTTTAGGAGAATACATTTCTCTTCAAGTAAGGTAAACGACCTTGAATGTTATTTAAAGATAATACTAAAAATAAATTCGTAATGTAAATAAAAACTACTACATTTTTTTCAAGAGATCACAAATAATAACGAAACTGTTTTATGATATACAAGGGAGTTATTCTCGAAACATATTTTTGCGTGCATGTCATTAGTAATAGTACTTATTCATACCAATTAATAAGCCATCAAAACAGCAATTAAGTATTATTGACATACAAACGAGCAAATTTAAGTGCAGCCTCAGCTTCCTGGTGAGTGACGTTTTCTTTATCAAAATGTCCTGCTGATTTTCTTCTCAGGAGTATGCAGACATACATTTTGTGTATACTGTAATGGCAGTGCTCGTCAAGCAGTTATTGAATTTCGACATCGATTTGCAAATAGACGCATACCTCATTACAGAACATTTATAAAACTAGGTGTACATAGATAGTTTTGGGAATGCGATCTGCGTCATTATCTTTTCGATTGGGGAGTGAACTTGTCAGCAGACTTGGATCAACAAGTACTCGATATGATTGTAAGGGATCTAATTCATCTGTAGATCAGTGCACGTTGGATCTGTAGACAAGTCGGGGTACCGCGAATGATTGTTGGCGAATTTTAAAACGTAAAGGCTTACATCCTTCATCGTAATATATTATTATTGTAAGATACAAGGTTTGCTTGAGGCAGATCACTATGCTCGTCTAGCTTGTTCCACCTGGATATTATGATAGTCCCATCTGAATATTCATTTCTATAGAACAGTCCTCTAGACAGATGAAGCTGCATTGACAAGGCGTGGTATTACAAGCCTGAGAAACCTGTATAGCAGAGAAACAGAAAATCCAAAAGCTGTACGTCCATGTAATTTTCAACATGAATTTTCTGTCAAAGTTTGGGCTGCCCTAATCGATGACTTGTTGATTGGTCCTGTTGTGCTTCCCGAAAGGTTGAATGCAAACAGTTACCTTTAATTTCTTAGGGATGAACTGCAAGAATTTTTGGGAGTAAATGTGCCAGTAAATATTTGCTTATACATGCGGTTCCAAATGGATGGGGCTCCACCGCATTTCGGAGTTGCTGTCCGAAATTGAGTTACCGTTAATTATCTAAGATGGATTGGTTGAGGAGGTCCTGTTACTTGGCCACCAAAATCATCTGATCGCAATCCCCTTGATTTTTATTTGTACAAGGAGCACATGAAAGATTTAGTCTATCCACAAGTTTTAAACACAAGGGAATATTTATTGGAGCAAATACGACAAAACAGGGACCAAATACTGATGACTATGTTATCTGTTGGCTTACAGGCACAAGACTGCACTCAACAAGGAGGTAAGAATTTTGAACATTCTATCAATAGATCTTTTTTTTTAATAAAATCATTACTTATTCACTAATATTTTTTTTTGGTATTATTTTCAAATAACATACATGGGTGCGGGCGTGTGAACTTTGAAATAAATAAAAATTGATAAAAAAAAAAGTTTGGCATTTTCTTTTTAACTTGAAAAGAACGGTGCTTTACGATCCCAAAACATTATATATACCATGTATTAGGTTATTATATCGGTAGTCTACACGACACTTTCGTAATGAGTTTACGACTGCATCCCTTTCGATCATATCAAAGGCTTTTTGAATATCTACAAAGGCAAGAACAAGTAGTCTGTTGTATTCAACAGTTTTTTCTATTAGAGTTTTGATACTCTGCAAATGGTTAGTTGCCCCGAAACCATAGTAAATTATTGGCAGACATCTGATATATTTTCAAGCCTTGAAGTTATAATTTTCGTGAATAGTTTATAAAGATGGCTTAGCAAGTTTATCTGCCTATAATTCTCTAGTTCAGCCATATCCCTTTTTTATAAAACAATATTACAGTGGCAATATACCCCTTTTCTGGTATGGTGTGGTCAAAGAGGCATATATTAAAGACAGTTATTAAAATTATCTTCACCAGAAGCTTTGTTGTTATTTGTTTGTCTTAGTGCTAGCTTTATTTCATCAATGGTGATTTCCGAAACCGGTAACGGACCCCTAGTTAAATATTTTCTTTATAAATGTTGTTGTCTCTGGCTCTATATTTGAGATTGAATTGTTTGTTTCCTTTTGACTCTCCTGTCTACAACAAATGTAACTTATGCATAGTACTTTTAATTTTTTGTTATTTTCTATTGTACGTTGGATTTGTTTCTGATTATGTGATCTGATGTCTTGTCTAATGGATTTTGATATTAGTATATTTATTTCTTTTAACTGTCATCTCATCGCTTCTCATAGCTCTCCTTCTTTTCATTAGTTGTTTGGTAGCTTATCCTAGCTTTTTTCTTTCTGTAACCTAGGACAGTATGTTTTTTGACTTTTCAACAAAATATTGATTTTTATCAAAGTGATTGATTATTAAGTGGTTTATCATCTAAATTAAATTAGTTTGAAAATGAGTTTCGAGAGTAGTGAGTTTTGATAAGTAGTAAAACTGTTTTGTAACTTGAGAGTCACACCAAAGGTTCCAACCTTAGGACTTCTAATATAATAAGCCACTTTAAAAATTGTATGACTAACCTTAAAGAATTAGAAAAAAATGTCAAAAGAAAATTTTTGAATTCTTTATTCATATAATGCAGCAAAGGTTAAGAGTAGTAATAAGTATTCTTTGTTTTACAATGTTGTCAACATTATTATTATAAACAACATAACAATGTCTTGTCATGTTGTTTATAATAATCTGGGATATTGAAAGTTAAAATAACATATAGATTTTTTAATTGTGATATAAGGAAATAATAAACATACAGATTTATAAAAGGCTTCTTTTGAATTTAATCAGTATACATATTTTTTTTTACCTCTTTAATATTTTACAATAACCCCACAAAAACTTCATGCAAATATCGCTGTTCCTATTTAATTTTCAAATTTTATAAATAAATAATAAACATGCCCTAAAATAAATTAATAATGACTAATATATCGAGATTGGAATGTTTTATGGAAATATGAATTTACCAAATAAATGCTTTGAATATTTAAATTGATTTGCGTTACTAATTAGCATAAAACGGAAATGACGAAAATTCAAATGTCTCCCACCGGTTTAATAACCGATATTTGGCAACATTACTGAACGTATATAAAATAAATTAAATGATAGTTTAATTAACTAAATATATTGCTTACCCTTGAATGATTCCCATCCACAAAAAACTCAGCTTCTGTTCGTCCTACTCCTGAGTTAATTGGAGGTGCATTAAATTCATCGTAAATACCTCCTTCACCTTGGCTCTGTTCCTCCAGGACATCTGTTCTACCCATTTCTGCGAATGATTTTACACCTAGAGATGATTTTCTACCCAACCGAAATAGAGTAAAAGATTTGTCATGGCTTCGACCTGAAAGAAAACAAATATGTATTCAAAATATGTTTCTTGCTAATGTAAAATAAAGGTCAAAAAGGTATATAAAATTATCATATTTGAATAGAAAAAAATTATGAATTTTTATCAAAGTTAAAAGCAAAGGCTGAAAACAGGTTGCTTTGTAGCTTGGCATCATCGGGTGATCAAATTTATCGATTTAAATGGAAATTAGACTTCTATAAAAGCAAAATTCAAAAACCAATTTTCATTTATTTATAAGCCTGGAAAATATATTCCTTATTTAAGTTTTTTACGAGTTACGATGTTATTTCTGTGTGTATTCTGAGCCTTGTAATAAAAACTCTTTTTATTGATAAAAGATTATTTTACCGTTCCTAAAAAACAAAATTACATCTTCCAATCGAGAAATTTAAAATGAAAAAAGCTCTTTATTTCATCCGTTTGTACCAATTTATCTTTTTCAAAGTTAATGGAAAAATCAGAACAAAACTAAAAGAGAACTGAAATCATCGGATCACCGATTAAATGAGATAAAATTGTGAACCGCACTCGGATCCGAATCTATTTTAACAGAGACGTCTCGGAGGTTCGTTTCAGTAATTAGTTCCTTTCTTCGTTTAATTTAAAGCCAAATAACCAGAACAAACAGCGCTGAAGTGCGAAGTTTGAAAACTATTTTCTTCGGCGATGTAATAAGTATTGCAGGGAAACTGGTAAATAATTTCTTAAAGTTCTTCAAGGGTGAAAACCTGAGTTCTTAAATAAAATTCGTATTCATTTATTGCAATTTAGCTACTAAATGGCGTATTCCAGCATCAGTATATTAATATGCTTTTATTGCCTTTAAGACCGCAGGCCACATATTTGATGATTTGATGTTGTGAAAAGTGAAAGTGAAAAGCAGAATGGTTTAGACTCCATAGACTTTCGCTGTAGAGCAAAGATAAGAAAGAGAAAATCAATTCATATAAAAAACAATTACTATACACTTGTAACAGGCATTTTGACCAAAACATCTTAATACATCAGATACCTCGCAACAAGGCTATCTTAAAATGAGCCTACTACAAAAGTCATCAGGAAAACAAGGAAATTGCCAAAAAGGTTTAAGAAAAGCAAATGGGTCATAAGCACATCTGAGCAAGTGCAAATATTTTAGCAATGATGCAATTGCAACGATCAAAAATAAAGTCAGAGTGGGTTTATACCTAAGTCTCGAAAAACACATCATTCTGGGAAAAAATCCATTAGACCTTCAGCGTAATATAATCTCGAAAGACATTCGACTGCCAGACTTACACATTAAATATGGACCTTTAATTGATCATCCTCTTTTTCAAGATCAATGTGTAAAAAGACTAATAAAGGATAATTATATACTGGCTGTGCCGAAGAAAAAGATTAGAAAACAACGAAATGCTGGCCGCATTTTTTAACAAAGAGGGTGTGTTTGATAATATAAAATTTAAATTTATAACAAAAGCCGAAAGGGTATTTAAAGTTAATGTAAATTGCTTAACGAAAACGTTGAAGCCCAGGTAAAACGCGCATGGTAGCATGGGTCTTTCTTCTGCTACCAAGCATTACATATGCACGGTGGCCATGTAGTGTGGTAGGCAAAGACAAATTACAGCAATAGACAGAATCTGGGTAAAGTAGAAACCTATCTGGGTATAATATGGGTTATGAAAACAGCGCTCACAGCTTCCATGGATACCTCAGTAAATGTTAAATGATGTCGGAAGGCTGGATTGCTGAATGGTGTGGCGGGCATCATGATGCTATTGCAGACTGAGGTACATTTAAGAAAAAAAAGTTCGACGAGCCACAGAAAGAAAGAAAGCCGAATGGATGATGGGTATTCTGATCTCAAAAAGGTAGGTATAGATAAACCCTACATTATTATAATTCGTGTGATAGAACAAAACTATTTAATTAAGCAAAACACTTAAATGCAATCCCTTCTAGCTAAGTAATGAATACAGCATACGAATAATTACATAAGATACGTATGAATGGTCTATTTAAACGTAGATGAAATGATAACAATCCTTGCACCTAACATGAGATCCTAATTTTAGGATAAACAGGAGAGACATTCCAGATAATTCGCATATAGTTTAGATTAATTTGTGTTTTTAGATACTCAAGAACGTTGGTAAGTAGCTGATTATTTATTTGCAAAACACGCACTACAAAACGTATTTTTACGATGTTACTCGAAGCAATTTATGATGCATTTATACGGTTTACTGCATCCAACGATATCTACTACCGCTACTGAAAATTGTCAATATTTTACGGCGAACACCATTCCATTAGCTAAGAGGGAGGGTGAAAAATAAATCTAATGATGGAAATTGATCGTAAAGATCTTATTTAATGGTGTGTAAATATGTATTAAGTTACATACATTTAGAACTCAATACATTATTTTATGTGCAGACGTTAAGGGGCTAGTAATATATTGTACTGTATCCAGATATCTGAAAATCAGATAAGAAAAAAAAAGCTAAAAATAGTGTAGAATATTTGGACTTGGACTTTGAACAATCACTATCACTCAAGTGTTTGTTTTGAGTGCATAATACATGATTTATATTGCCACGGATTTCCGTGGGTTCAATAAATAAGCACACTTGAACACAATAAGCATTAAACTTTAATTCACTACTTCTCTTCATCCAATACTATTCATATTTGAATCACTTATTGAATAGTTAGCGTGCTCAAATCACAACTATAAACTTACACTTAACAGTGTCAGGCCACTATACCGAGTGATGTGTCGCCGAGCGGAACAAAGGAAATCCCATGTAAATTTTAAGGGGGTCAATTATTGGCTTTCCTGTACATTTTACAGAAAAAATGTAAGATAACTTTTTGAAGAGGCCAATCTGGCAAACCCTCGTGCAAAGTTTCAAAAAATGTTAATAAATGAATCTTCAATTATTTAATTAAATGTAATTGTAAAATTACCAAATTTTCGGTTAAGGCTTTGTCAAATCTGACGTACGGCCGAATACAAGATTTTTTTGTTCGTTTTATCAATCTCACAACCATATATTCAAAGTAATACACGTTAACATTACTTTTTTATCTAAATTTTTATTATGGCTATTTTTTCGTCGATCGAATAATTCATACTTGTTTTCAAATATCGACTGTCACTAATGAAGGGGGAATTTGAATTATTACCCATCATTTTTTGGGAGGGAGAAAACCTTTTGTTTTCTGTCTTTTAGGCACTGATTTTGTTTAGCGCGTTGAAACAATTAAACCACAAACTTCCTCTGTACTACAAATTTATTTGCATAAACCAGCAAACAATCTGACTACTTCCTCCAATAATGCTTAAATGTCTTTTAAGCATTATTGGAGGAAAAATTTTAAATCATCACTTGACAACTCTATTCGAATTGCACAAAGGCAAACACAACTTTTTTAGCTTACATATAGCTAATGAATTAACATTCATCTGTACTAATTGATTTACCAAATTAAAAACTATGATTTTATATTGAGAGTAGAGATATAATCTATGTCGAGAGAGTGAAAGAACGAGAGAGAGAGAGAGAGAGAGAGAGATCGATATTTACTTTTTGCAGCTAAGACGCGAGATGACCCTTGACTCTTGAGAAACTTTTAATTGAATGCCGAATTTTTCTCCGTTACGTCGCACCTTCGCTACTGGAGCAGGTGACGTACTTGATGCTGATTGGTGCGCCAGAGAGTAATAACATTACCGAATTCTTACTATAATGAGCAATTCTTACTATTATAATGCGGCATGGCGGCGACCGGAAAGAAATTCTGAGAAAGGCGGCAGTTTTGATGCGGTTTTTTGCTTGGTTGATGTTTTGCGTTAAAATCTATTTGAAATGAGAACTGAAAATATATACCATGTGAGATAATTTCGAACAACTAATTTATTGACACTTTTTCTCAAGTCAGTGACAATATTCATTTTACTGGTGCCCGTTTGGTTTTACCTGAACCGAAAATTTGCTAATTTTGCAATAACATTTAATTGAATAATTCAATATTCGCTTATTAAAATTTGTTGAAGCTTTGCACAAGGGTTTGCCAGATTGGTCTGTTCAAAATGTTATCTTAAATTTTTTCTAAAAAATGTACAGGGAAGCCAATAATTGACCCCCTTAAAATTTACATGCGTTTTCCTATGTGCCGCTCGGCGACGAATCACACGGTATATACTAATTTCTAGTACAACATAAACGAATATAAATCGATTAGAATAATCCGGGCAACTAAAGCAACTTTGTAATAATATGTACATTCAGTTTTAAATTTCCATTTTATATTTATATTTTACATTAGAAGGTTTATAACTGACTTGTTAAGGAAAATATTACTAGTAAGAACGAATCACTTATAAGAAATGTATCTTAATCATTTAGATTTAATAACATGAATATATTAATCGTAAGATGTTTAATTTTTTTTAAAATAATACGTGAAGAACAAACATTAATTGTAAAACTTATCAGCTATGCTATAAATGTGTTTTTTTCTGCAAAACATATTTTTTTAATTTTTGCTTTCCTTTTTATAAGACTAATACGTTACTTAAGTTAAATACCTTACAAACCTATCTAAATCAATCTAATCTAAATCAGTAAATGCATTTCTTCTTGTTACTTAGTTTTCATCGACGTATTTCCATCAATTGTCATTGACAAAAATACTGTTAGTAGAAGACTCAAAGGCTGGTGAAATTTCAAGCATCTGGATTTTTTCTATATTCCTATCAGGATCGTAGCTTATTTACAAAAAAATGTTTTTCAAAAAATTAATAACTATTATTTTATTTCTGTAATTAGCAGTTTTTCAAACTTTTTATGATTAATGTTAATAATTGTCTTTTTAATGATTTCAAATGCTCAATGTGGTACACCATGTACCACAAGAGTCTAATTTAAATCTGCTTTTCTAAAATTTTTTATGATCTTATAGTTTAATTTCAGCTGTGAAGGTGTCTTTTAGTTTATTCAATGTATATTGTACTTAAGATTGTAGATTTTGCTATAGTAACATTAATCTACCTTACATTCATATACATATATGTTAATGTAGCTTACATTAATGATGATTCAGCGACAAAATTTTCTAAATACCCTTATCGGGAAAATATATATTTTTCCAATAGAGTCGAGTATTGCACAATATCTTTAAGCCAAAACTTATTACGTCTTAATATATCAGATGTCGATATTTTATGTAACTTAGATTCTCATCAATCGTTCAAAACTTCCATGAAGTTGTCAAAATTTACTGCAAAAGTGTAATTTTCCAAATATAAAAAGTTGTTTCAATAAAATATTTAGGTGTAATTAAGATGGAAAGAACATACTGTAAAGAAAGCTAAGAGGATTGAATAAAATATACATCACAAATTTTATTAACTGAATAATATTTTCTTTTTTCATTAATTAGCTATCATTCTAGGACTCTAGGCTGTTCAATCCTGGATAAGTAGTCTGTATAATTGAGAAATTATGATACTTCTCATACCAATATTTATCATATGTCCTAATATATTATATTCTCCCTGATTAGAAATTTCTTTGTTAACTTGATCTGAATATCTCAAAGAATTAAAAACTCAATCATCAGAGTAATTTAGCCTTATTTCGTTAGATTTGCAATAATTTGCATCAGGTTTCATCAGGATTATTATCAGGCGTCAGGCTTCTACAGTATATTAGCTATAATTCTGCTAGATCATTTTGTGATATTTATTTTGTAACCATATTGTAAACGCCGACAAACCAGTTGATTTTCCGTTATTCTAGAATGATACAAGTGGCACACTGCACGACGTCTCAAAGGTCAACGAATCCTCCGGAATCATGGTCAGCCGAGTATATAAGGAGCCGCGTCGCTGCTGGAAGTCAGTTGTCAGATCAGTGCAGCAAATATTGGCGCGAGATTTAAATCAGACAAAAATAGTTGTAAATAAATACAGTGAAAATAAATATTTCTAGTAGTCGTGAGTGATCGTGTTTTGTAGCGTAAGTGTGTAAATAAAATAGAAGATTGTCTTTGTCTCCCATTGTTTTAATTCACCCCTAACAAACGGAAGAACGCTACAATATACGCTATAATATAATTGTGGGCTTTGTGAGACATATTGAGTTTGATGCAGAAGATAATATTTGTAAACATTTGGATCAGTAGTATTTTCCTACTAAAAATCAATACATTACTTTATGTAATAAACTTAAGTCCTCACAGATCTCATCAAAAGTTCCTTTGCTTAATATTGAATTAACTATTCTCTTACGAAATTAAGATTTGTGTATGTGTGATAGACAGATATTTTAGCTCGTAACCGATCGGAGAGCATAGAATCATATGTATATCCTATGTATTCTTAATCATATCTATTTGGGTGGTGGGGATTATATTTAATTGGGTTTTCATCGTGTTCTATGGAAAATGTATGTAAGTCATAAAATATCAATTTGTAGGCCTAGCACTACATTTTTATTAGTGTTATGCCGCACGATGATATCTTTGCTTGTTTTAAAGTTATAGCGAATTAAAGTCTTTTACGCACCGAGTCCAAACATATGTACCGCCATCTAGCGCTCGGTCTTAAAATGTCTAGTTAACGTATAGTAGGCGGCAAAAACAAAAGAAACTTTTAAAAAGGATTGTATGGAAACGTCAAATATTTATTAGACGGTCAGTTTAAATCTGTTTTCAATTTTCTTTGCTCGATTTTTTGTAAAATGCCTTTGACAAATAATGAAGCTGTGGATTTGATTGCGGTTTTCTTTGAGTGCTTTCAAAATGCAGCAATAGCTAAAAGACAGTATGCCCTTCGATATCCAGATCGCCGCCATTATGGCAGAAGAATTTTTCCACGGTTGGTACAGCGACTACGTGGTACTGGGAGTTTTAGTCGGCCCAAATTTAGAAGGCGTCGCTCTACTGGAAGAACTGAAGAAAACATTATTAATGTGTTGGCCTACGTAGAGTTTAATAGGCATATTGGAACTCGTGCGTTATTTTTAGATTTGGGAATAGCTCGAACTACTGTTCAAAATATACTTAAAGACCATAGGTAATACATCTTTTTATTATAATTTTCTTCTCGAATATAGGCATTTCTTTTTATTTTAAGGCTACACCCTTCCCATATAATCCTACACCAAGCTCTAAACGAACATGATTTTGAGCGCCGAATTGATTTTAGCCAATGGATACTAGCAATGATTCGCGAAAACAGGGATTTTTTGTCACAGATTCTGTGGACCGATGAAGCCACTTTTTGTAGCGATGGAAAAGTCAACAGGCATAATATGCATTATTGGTCGGTTGAAAATCTTATGCGAGAAGTCCAGCACCAAGGCCGCTGAAGTGTAAACGTGTTGTGTGGCATTATCGGAATGAAAATTATTGGTCCTTATTTTTTTGATGGCACATTAACCGGTAATATTTTTTTGCATTTTTTAACAAATTCGTTGCCTATTTTAATGGAAGATTTGATATTGGAAGTAAGACGGACCATGTATTTCCAATTGGACGGGTGCCCAGCACATTTTTCCCGTTTGGTGCGGCATCATATAAATAATTACTTTCAAGGGCGCTGGATCGGAAGGGGGAGTCTATATCCTTGGCCGGCCAGGTCACCCAATTTAACATGCCTAGACTTTTACTTATGGGGTCGTTTAAAAGCTATTGTGTACTAAACTCCACCTACAACAAGACAGGATATGTAAAACAGAATCCGCGTTGCAATAAATGAAATATCAGCTGCTGAAATCGAAACAGCAGTTTTATCCATCCAAAGAAGATTGGAAGCTTGTTTGGAATGTGATGGAAAGCAGTTTGAACACCTATCGAGGTATTAAATACCAAATATGTTTGGGTTTAAAATCGGTCCTTTTCAGGACCATAATTTAAGTTTAAAAAGAAATTCATTAATAAAATTATTCGCCTTAGGAAAGTCACATAAAAATTCTGTGATACATCAGGTATTATTAATTTATAATTTATCAATCAATTATTATTTTAATAATTTATTAATTATGACAACATCATGGTATCCTAGTTGTGGTAATACTAATTAGAGATTTTTAGACGTGACACTAGATGGCGGTACGTAAGTTTAGGCTTGGTGCGTAAAAAACTTTAATTCGTTATAACTTTAAAACGAGCAAAGATATCATCGTGCGGTTTTCACAGTACTTTTGCAAATTTTAATTACTTTTTAAATAAGATGTCAAAAATATACCATTCAATTTGAATTTTTAGAGCAAAATCAAAAAACTGGAAATATCACAAATTGCGCCCTCTGGCGCTTTTATTAGAAACTATAAAGTAGTGATGATATCAGACTTTTAAAGCAGCTACATTTATCTAGCAAATAACTTTTGAATTGCTAAAATGAAATGAGTGGTTTAGAATTTACAGCGATCTTAATGATTTCACTTTCAATAGCTTCCCCCACCCCTACTTTCGTTCGTACGTCAACAATTCATAAACCAAAATGGTAGCAAATTATCTAGGCTTACTAAAAATAATATTAAAATTATAAGTTAATATTTAAGTTTTCGGACAAAAAGAGGTTTTTCTTATTTAATTTTTAGGTGCGCCCTCTTGCGGTAAAATACGGAACTTAAAGATAATTTCCAGAATTTTCTCATGGCCACTTTTATAATAATAAAAAAAATTCCATTGTTGCCAGATGTACAGGTCCTGAGATACAGCCGCTTACCTCGCTTATTTGGCCACCCTGTAGTTACTTTTGCAATGATATTTTTCAAATGTTACTACCGAGATATACTATTGTACTATAGATTTTCGTGTAGTACCCTGACGTACTGAAATAGATGTTCTAAATAAATAAATACTAAGCTGCTACTTAATTTACTTAAAAAACTAATTGTTCAAAATAAAACCTTCCCAATTATTAAATTGGGTTAAATTATAAGCTATTAATGGCATCCCAATTACTTATTAAATACCTAAAAAGTCTGAAGCATACACCCTCGGTATTTTACCCTGCCTATTTTTTACCTTTCCAAAGTTCATCACAACGCTTTCAACTGTTACCCCTTGGCCATTAAATTTGTTTGCATTTTTCAGAGTTGGTGCGGAAAATTGCCGTAAATATTTAAAAAGCAATCACGTTTAGGTAGGTGGCGTCTGGGTATTGCTTCAATAGATGGAAAGTTTTATGTAAAGCTTTTCTGATAGGCAGCTGATCTTTTTAAAAGGTGTATAAGAATTTTGGTAACATTTAAGTAACTAATTAAAGGTAAGATATATAAAATATTGATTTAGGACTGTTTATTTATTTGGTAAATGGAATGTTGGGGTATCTTGGATTATTTAAGGTATTAAAATTAAGACATAGTAAGAAAAAAAAAATAATGAAAAATTACCACAGCTATATTTAAGTACGCCTGTGCAAAGATTTTTTTTTTTTGTTAGATGTTTGTCTCATTTGTCTCACTGCTACTGGCAAAATATTGTCGATCTCAAATAATTTTTAGTGATTTATTATGCGAACTAATATGTTGCAAACATTTTAAACCGCTTGGTAGAAGATGACGAGAAGCAGAAGAAGTCCAGGGTGAAAAAATCGAGTCTTTAAATCCAATGGTTACATGGTGGTTACGACGCCACCTAGTATTCTAGTTTTCTACTTTATCGATTTCTTTTGGGTAGTTTGCATAGTTGCAGGATCAGCTGCTCTGTATTGTTTGGTTTATTTATATTTATTTTTCAATTGGTATAGTAAAATTGACATTTGTTGGTTACAAAAACATGCCTATATTAATTCTGAGGACAAGACACAGAATTTTCGCATTTTTTAGTACTGTGGTTTGGGCGTGATGCCCGAACACTGTTCAGACATTCACAATTATATATTTGATTTCTTCTAGAATTATATTTATTATCACTACGAAAATATAATATATATAAAAACGAAGTTATTTTAAACAAATATCCATAAAGATACCTTTATTTGATTAAAGAATATATTAGTGTAAAAGATAAAACTATGATATATAATATGTATTAAAGGGACTGAAAACTACACTTTCTTACAATAATTTGAAATAAATTACTATTAAGTCTTAAGACTAATATAATCACTCAATCTATTCTAGTAATATGACAAAAATCAATTTTAATAAAATATCTGGAAATGGCATTTTGAAAATCAGCTCAACTTTGAAAGTTTCTGCCACTAAGGAAGTGTGGAAATCCGAATAAATGACAATCTGAGAGTACAATATCAAGTAAGAATGGTGGATTAGGCACTACCTTCCACTTTAATTTCTTTTAGTTTCCGCTTTGCGGTCTGGCATGAAAATGATCAGGCCTTTTCTGTTGACGATCGATTAATTATTCTAGTAAAAATTGGTCCACTTAGTGACCAAACCAATGATGTATGATGCCGTTGGAGCTTAACGTTGTATATGATGGATAAGTTATATTTCTCTTGAGGAAGGCCTTAAACACTTGCTATGATTATTTTTCTAATATACTGTATACCTGGATAGTAGACCATTATGGGCAGACAAATTTATCCATTCAAATTCTTTAACTGCTAATTCAGCTTATGCAACCTGAGCTCATAAAGCTTATTTTGATATTTCGGGTATTTCTAATCCCAGTGACAAGAGAGCTGCATATTATTTGATTTTGAGTTGGTTCTAGGGCAATTGACACATTTGCGGAAAGTTTCCTTACATTCCTTAACACTATATTTTTGCAGCACCTAATACTGTTTATGACATTTTTCAGCTAGATGATGAAAGGTGCAACATTTAAAGCATCTTCTAATTACGAGGCCACCAAATACTCTGGAATAGTCATATCTAATAAAAACATGACTCGCATTCCTCGTGCATACATGTCATGATCAAGCTCAATTAAATAGCAAAATTTATTATTTTACCCCGAACTACAAGCTGCAACCCTCTTGTAATATTAATTTAACTTATTCCGCTGTCTCAGCAAATCCAGCAGGATCTGCATGTCATGACTTTTAGTTATTTTTGAGATGCTCATTCTATGACTAAAATGACCAACTGCCTTCACATCATATTTATCTGGTAATTTTGCAGTTACTACTTGAGAAATTTAATCTAATTTCTTCTAAAGCAGCTACAAACCGTATCACCCCTACTTGTATTTTTAAGGCTTTGCACAGAAATATTTTACTTTCCAAGATTTGGTTATTAAGCAAATCACTTCTTGTAGTGTTTAGGCTCAGAGATAAATCTTTTGGTTTTATTAAGTAATGAATTTTGTGATTTACTAACGGTACTAAATGTTTTAGGGCCATCTGCTTAAAAACTGTACTGCCGACTACATTTGTACCAAAGTATCTAAGCATACTGATTTTTTACGCAGAACAGATTTCAGTGTTAATAAAATTGCTTGTTCGCTTCAGAAGGGTGATTGACACTTTCTCAATTTTTTGACATAGATTTGCTTCCACTTCTACACTTACCAGGTTGTTATCTGTTGGTTTTCCCAATCTATAGAAGTGAGAGAAATCAAAATTACCGGATCTGAGCTTCTTAGAAAAAGTACTTTTGGCAAAAACATCTAATCTATTTAAATAAATATTGCAGATGTCTTGGTGGCAACCGTTGCATTACTATACTTCGTGACATTCAAAAAGCATACAATGCCAGATTTCAAAATTACTTTTCTTCGTATTTGGTTAGCAAAAGAAAAGGTTTATATTAAATTATAGGAACTATACAAGTCACCACCAATAACTTTAAAATAAATTGGACATATTCAAAATACAGAATGAGTTGACAAATGACGATCAAATATAGACTTGAGTAGAAATACCAATACTTTTTAGTTCTCTCTATTATACTACATTATTATACCGAATAGCACAGCTACCATGTAAGTTCTAATTTTTTTTGGTTATTAATTTATTTTTTCAAATTTTGCATATGTGCGTAAGCTATAATTCTGCGTAATTTGCATTAAAAATATTTTTTAAACTTCCGGTTAAGCCGAAAATACCAACTGATCAAAATGATATTATCCCCACTCTGATAACTTTGTATCCGGATTTGGAAGAACCCGACATGCACCAACGTGATCTTTTTTCCAGCAAGATGGAGCCTCGCCATACTATGCTTTACCCGTTCGCAAATATCTAGATGAAGTTTTTCCAAATCATTGAATAGGAAGACGAGGGTTCATTGAATGGACACCCAGATCGCCAGATTTAACTCCTCTCGATTACTTTTTACGAGGATACCTAAAAAGTAAAGTGTATGTCAATAAAACAGCGAGTTTAAAAGATTTAAAAGAAGAAATACGCCAGCAAATTAGAAATATTACTCCAGATGTCATTGGCAACGTTCAAATATAATTTTTAATCGCCTTGGTTATTGTCAGGTTGGTAACGGTGCTTAATTCAAACATTTAATTTAGATAGGTATTTCTTTACTTTTACATTCTATCATCATTTTTCGTTCAAAATTGCTTATGTAACAGCTATTTATTTGTTCCATAATACCAGGCATTTTTTTCAGAAACGGTCCACTTCATTTTTATTGAATTTATCTGCTATTTTACGGATGCCCTGTATAATAAATGCAATAATAAATGTCGATTGAATTTAAAATTTTTAACTAAGTTTTTATTTTAATTTCTATATATGCATTGGCATAATCTTCGGCCGATACTTTTTTACAAGCATTAAAGGAGTCTCATATGAATACAAAATCAGCATTTCATTTTCTAGTGTAATCAGTCAATCAATATATAGAGAGGAAAACGAAAGACAATGTGGAATGACAATTAGTACTTCTAAAGCTCTATTACAAATATTGTTAATGTAGATTATTTCATTACCATCCAGCAAGCAGCACATAAGATGACGCTTTTAAAAAACCATTCTGGAAAGACCCATGTAAGTACTGAAACGAGTATTCTGGTGAGGCTAATAAATATTAATCTTTATCCTGTGTTATTAGGAAGGGCATGGAATTAGCAATTTCGAAAAAATTAGAGGAGCCGGTATTATCGTCAGGTACCGGTCTAAATATCGAGATGTTTTCGATAGGTCCTGGATTATACCCATTTAACGTGATGTCATTTGGACTAAAGCTTCTGCCACTTTTAAACGGCTGATGAAAAAAGTTATAAGAGGACTGTCTTGGATGACTGATTTGATTTACCTTATTGATTTTATTGTCGTAGGAAAATCATTTGATGACCACATGAAAAATCTAAGGTGTTCCTAAGGACGGGGTTCTGGACTACAGTTGAGTTCAAAGAAATCATCTATTTCAAATGGCTGTGGAGTATCTGAGTCACCTTGTTTTCAGTCAAGGAGTTGCGATGGCCAAGGCAAAGATATCCGGACTGTCAAAGATTGGTCAGTTCCCAAAGGTAGGCACAAGCTACACAGCTTCTTGGAATTATGCACCGACTGACTTGCTTAGAATACCCAGAAGAGACTCATGAACTATACTTTGTCAAAAGCACTTATAACATTAAGAAAAGCTGTTAAACACCTCTTTCTGTTAGTGTTAATGCCACTACATAATCTATATTGATTTTTGAACAGAATGGCAATATCTTTTGTCACCAGATTTATAAACTGCCAGGGCCTTCTTTAATCAACCAGTCAATTTAGGGAGTTAATCTAGTTTCCTGGATATACAAACAGATTGTCATCTAAGCTGCGCTTATTAAAAGTTCAAATGAAATGGTTTTTATATATTCTTATAATCTAGTAAATAAATATTTTCCACATCCTTCGAGGTCACTTGCGAAATATTTTTTTGATTTAATCGCAATACTGCAATTTCTTAATCCCAAAGCTTAATTTGAGAGCTTTGAAAATACTTATTATCAGATAAAAAAGCGTGGTTGGCATCTAAATTAGTAACTCTATGGATAACATTTTTGAAGACCTACTACTAAGATTCTGACGTGGAAAATGGAAAAGTCAGAATAACCAAAATGTCGAAGTTGATCATCTTTGACTGTCTTCTCGGGTTTAATGTAGCTTATTGTAAGCGACGTTATTGAACTGATATGAGTATTCATATCAGTCTCAATACTCCAGTTTTCGATACCGTTTAATCAAAGATAGAAATTGAGTTGCAGATTAATGTCAGAGCATACCAGGTAGTTCAACAAGAGAAAGTATTTAACGAGTTGTCCCAGTAAAAATGTAAATAAAAATAATCTGCATAAGAATTATTCCATTTAAAACTAATTAATAATAAACATAATCATGCTGCATATTTAAAAATAATATTGTATTATGCTTTTCCATACATGCACCTCATATGGTATCAAAATACATTTACGTATCAAAACGAGCAAAATATCGTTTAACCCGTGACCCTCAGGCACATTCATTCAGCTGTTAGGCGAGAAAAAAATTAAATTCTCGTTTAAAACTCATGAATTTTGCCGAGCTTTACGTGTTAAGAACGAAAATAAAGCTGCTCATTAAAATGTTCGCGACGCATTAAGAACGAGTGCGCAAGTAAAAATTTATTTCTAAACTTTCAGTCACAATCCAGTAAATTCTTTTTTATAGGACAGCTTAAAGGAAAAAGGAAATGAGCGATATATAAAAATACAAAAGTTGAATCGCTTATGGAGCAAGCTTTTATTAATGGTAAAAGTTAGACCTTTGGTCGGATCAAAACGTCCTGTGGCTAAAATGACATTTTCGACTTAAAAGAATAATTTTATGTATTTTTTAATCAATTATTCAAAGGCGGAACATATTCACCGGCAACAGAATAATAAAAAAAATTATTCTATACAGCGCTCGCCCAGACAGAGCATTTGAGAAACTTCATTTCGTATTTTAATGCATTTGCTCGAAGGTACACAATGCGCCCTAATGCACAAACACCATCCTGAAAATGGATTTTTCATTTTTATGTTTTAATAGTGTTTCTTCTCGTTTACGCAGGTATGAGAAATTTTAGCATTTTTAATTCAAAGCTCTGGCATTAAATGCAAAATAGGTTTTGAATTATTATGCGCATACCTTTTACTGTTTAACGGTGGTTATCCTGCTTCGTTATATAGGAAAAATGTATTTTGTTTTCAGTTTTATTAGTAGAATGTATAATAAAGCTTTATATTATGACGGAATTACATGGCATAATACATTTTTTTACTGAAATATTAGTTATTTAATTTTGTGCAATAGTCTACTACTTTATAGCCGCTATCAAAACATTAACTGATGCAGCATAAGCTCTCATCTAAACTAGTAATATGTGTTACAAGAATTGGTTAAGGCAGGCTCTATTGTTCCGGGTGCTTAGGAACTTTGATATTTTTGGAAACGGTGAGGTGTATTTCTTTACCAGATTTTTTCAACTAAACCTATTATGCCTGAAGCTGTATTAGAAAGAGCTATTTGCTGTCACATTCTTAAAAATTGATAAAAATACCGGTTATGAAATAAGCAAAGGAATACCTCCATTGTAGATAAGGAGAGGGACAGGCTCAAGAGGCTGGCAACCATTCATATATAATATATATATTGTACCTCTGTAATGTAATCACCGTAAATTTTCTTATTGATCATCATAAAGAAAATTGGGAAGCTAAAGCGTAAACGAAATATGCATTAGAAAGGGTTGGAAATTTGTCTTTAGGTAAACCCTTTTTGTAGTGATTGATTTGATGTGGTATTTATCGACTTCTCGAAGGCGTTTTCTAAAAAATGTATCATATATTACATTAAGATTATTCCAAATTTAAACCATCTCGGAGGTTTTTTCAAAGTCACCTACTCTTGGTGTTTTTAATGTTATTGATACAAATTATTAATTATTTGCAGATGATCTGAAATAATGCTCGCCAATTAAGTGCATTAGAGACTTTAGAGACTACAAGTGTCTTAAGCCAACTTGTAGGCCAAGTTGCACTAGTTAAGTGTTCAGTAGTATTCCTTATTAGAAAAAAATCCCCTATTATGTTTGATTATAGTATACGAAAGTGGTTTATTGGTGATGGTATAAAGCATACGAGATTTAAGGATTTTTATTGACCATTATTAACTTTCATTCGTTGACCACATTTCTGATGAAAAACAGATACTTGCTTATATTATATGCAAGTGCATGTGCAAGTTAGAAAAGTTTAACGAACTTTGTTTAAATTTCTCATCATTAAAGATTGCTATTTCGAAAGCAGTACGTAGATAAACTATCTCTCCTTTTCTATTAAGTTGAAGTCTAAATTTTTATGTTCCGAGAATTTTCACTAGATGCACTAATTTCCAGTGCATGAAATTTGCTCTACATTTATTAGGGTTATTGGATTAGCATGTCTAAAACTACTGCTAAGTTCCTGATAAAGCTTAGTACGCTTAGTATAGTGCTTTTTATTTTTAATGCTGGTATCAAAATATGCATATATACTGATTTAATCAAAGTATTAATATTAATTATTATTAATTATTAATAGATGTTTTTTAACTCTTAAATAAAGTTATACAAAGTAAGAAAGTCTAGAATTGTAATGATGAGACTACACCAAGATATGTCTGGCCTGCTAATGTATGATAAAGTATTTTAGGAGATTTGAAAGAAGTCAACGAAGTCAAGCGAAAAAATGTATCAAAAAGTATATTCAAATTATTCGCAATATCATCAGGTTGCAGCTGCACCCTATTAAGAGTTATAGCAATGTCATCTTTTACGGATTTATTGTCAAAGACAGCAAAATCAGTTTCTTTTCGTTTGTTTTTATAAAAAGAGAAATACAGCTACATATGATTAGTATACTGATAAGGCAATATATATGCTAAAGCTATCCACTAAAACCATATTACATTAATTTAGTTAAAATGATCTTATATGAATATCAAATATACCTGTTATAGGTATATATAACCAAACAATAATAAAATAAGTTATTTTCGTCCAGATATGTCAAAATCAATCATCGGCTATCTCTATTAATACTCTTAAGAATATTGTAACATGTGTATATAATAGTAATAAGCCGAAACTGGTACAGCTCACTAATATTATTACATTAAGAATTGGTAAAACGGTAGAATTTGTAAGATATATCAAAAGAAAAAATTAGTTTAATACTAGGAAAATTATCCTAATATTAATTCCATCGATACCTTTAGAATTAGACACAAACATAATAAATTTGATCATTAAGTAAATGTAATAGTAAGCCTACATAATCAAATCTAATTCTAGCAATTTATTAACATTTTCGTAAGATCTCTTCAAGCAGGAATTTGTTGCTGTATAGAATACTACCATCCAATTTAAATTATTAAGACCCAATATGAAAACTCAAATTAAAATTAGATAGTTAACGATATCTTTTTAATTTAAATAAAGTCAAAAATAGTATATAAGAAGACAATACTAATAACATAGCCAGTTTGGAAGACCCACTACCCAGACTTAAAGTCAAAACTGATGAATCGTGCTATCAATGACACGGATAAAAATGATCCTTTATGAAAAATACTAATTAAAAACCCTTTATTTTATACAAATTTCAAAATATATGCCTTACTTAAAATAAACATATTTTTTTAGGAAGCAAGCTGATCCATAGATCCATTATTCTTTATTCTCATATTTCCAGCTACATTCAATATATATTTCCTATTTCACCACATCTCTATTTCTTTTTTCGTTTCAATAGCAAACTGAAATATCCGGTTAGTATTGACTTTTACTATTGAATTTACTATTTTTGTGCCGTAGAAATATACATTTTAATATTATTCGGTTACTAAATATATTGTTATAATCTTACTATAGAGTGCATCCCAAAAGTTATTATAAAAAACGCTCAGACCCGTCGATTTTTATTTCAAGTTGCGCATTTTTGTACGTGAAGTTTGTATATACAGGGTTGCTTAAAAATAAATTACGACCATCAACTTAATTTTTTCAAATGAAAGCACCTTTTTTTATTTCATCTTTGAATTTCGCGTGGAATTCTACGTATGTTTCATACATCATGTCCTGTACCTAAAGTCAAAAGTTATCGAAAAAAAGACGATTCATGTAACAAATAAAAAAAGAACAAAACTTAAGTTAAATGTTTAAAATGGTTGCCATTCACGGCTTGACAATATCCAAGGCGATCAATAAAGTCTCGTTGCACATTTTCAATTATTTCCAGAGTTATGGCGCGCACTTCTCTGCGAATTCTCTCTTTCAAGTCGTCTAGATTATTTGGCCTATTAACAAATACCTTCGACTTAAGGTATCCCCAGAAAAAAAAGTCCATTGGTGTTAGGTCAGGCGATCTAGCAGGCCATTCGATGGGTCCTCTCCTTCCTATCCACCGATTGGGAAAGGTTTCATCTAAAAATATAGGCACAATGGCAGCATAGTGCGGAGGAGCGCCATCTTGCTGGAAAATTAGTTCTTCGTCAGGATAGTCTGGGTCCAATGGATTTAGAAATAAAGCTAGTAATGCTGGAACTAATTCAAATTGGAGAAAATCGAGATACCTTTGTCCCGTTAAAGTCTGTTCAAAGAAAAAGGGACCTATTACTCTTCCGCGCACTATTCCACACCACACATTTAGTTTTTGAAGGTACTGGGTGTTTACCTCCATCATCCAATGCGGATTTTCTGTTGGCCAATATCGACAATTTTGTCTGTTCATACTACTATTCAAACAGAACGTGGCTTTATCGAAAAAAATAATATTTGTTACTAAATTATTACTTAGATTGCACATGTTTTGTAAGCGTTCACAAAACTCATTTCGCCTATCGAAATCGTCATCAAATAACTCTTGCACAGGAATAACTTTGTTGGGGTGATATTTGTGTTTTTTAACTATTCGGTGAACTATAGATTTCGCCATGTGTAAATTTGCCCCAATTTGCGACAGAGGAGTGCATGGATTTTCTTCCAAAGAAAGCAAAACGTCAAGTTGTTCATTTTCATCTCGAGCAGGACGACCAGATTTCGGCAGATCTCTAACATGACCGAATTCTCAAAATTTAACCTCTATTCTACGCACCACCTTTTGACATATCGGAGGACGATCAGGATGGATTTCATTGAATAATTGAGCAGCTTTTCTTTGAGTATGTGTTCTATCACTAACCCCAACCATGCACATAATTTCTGTTTTTTCTCGTTCCGTTAACTTTACCATCGTGAAAACCGCAACTTTGCTTGTACACTTCGCACTTGACAATATCTGTTTAGCGTACAACTGTCATACAGTTTCTATGAAAATACACGGTCAGCAGCCAACAATAAAAAAACACGAATGAATGGAATTTTGCTCTGTATAAAAATTCTCAGAGATAAGGTGACTCGTAAGGTGAACTTCAATAATAATATTTGGTCGTCTTTTCTTCGATAACTGTTGACTGAAGAATTCCACGCAAAATTCAAAAATTAAATTTAAAAAAAGCTGCTTTCATTTAAAAAAATTAAGTTGATGGTCGTAATTTATTTTTGAGCAACCCGGTATATACAAACTTTCGAACACACCCCTGAATTTTAAATGAATTTAGACATAACTTTTGGGATGCACTGTATAGCAGAGAGAATATAATTTATAATACAATGACTACCTAAATATATAATGTATAGTTGGGTTGTTACTATGCAAGATGAACATATATACATAAAAAAGAATAAAATATTCTATGAATAATTTAGAAAAACTGCTATAAGTATGGTGTTTGTAGCAGCCAAATAATCATATAATTGATCCCGAAATAAAAACAATACTCAGAAAATGATTTCTGAATTTTCCAACTAGAATTGGGACCAAATCATAAAATAGCGGAATCGTTATAAGAGCCAGTATGTGACTATACAGGAATATATGGATGTAAAGGATCATCAAGGAGTTCTAAATTTAGGAAAAGGTTATTGCTGAGTTTCTCTAAGTTTCTGTTCTCATAAATTCTATTTGCCGAAATTTAGAGCAAATTGAATCTTAAAGGCTAATAAAACTATCAATTATTTATAAGTCGGCGATATGGTTAAGGGTGAAATATTTTACTCGACATTTAGTTCATTTAATTTATTTTGATAAACGTCCTGTAATAAAATAATATTTATCTTAATAATAACAGATGTGGCTAAAAATTAACAGAGATATTTAATGACAAAACAGGTTAAACATAAGTTTCACTCTACAGGATCTTACATCAGAAAAAGTTGAACGATGAAAGGAAGTAACTATTCTTTCTTCACCATTTTAAGACTAAATATAAAATAGGATGCTGGGTACACTAATATTTATACTAAGTTACCCATTAATGCACTTGGAATTCTAACATTTTCTTGCAAAATCCTAACAATATTACCAATGTTTTTTTGGTAAAATCTATTTAAGAATAAAGAAAAAATTATTAAAGAATACTTTTAGCACAAATTTGTTAAAAATAATTTAATGAAAAATATCGAAAAGTGGCTAATTTCGAACTTTTCTTGTAGAAAACTTAATTGATATCAAATGTTTGTTTAAGAATTCCTCTAAGGCTAAAGAAATTATATTATTTATTATCATGAGAAAGGTCCTAAGTAATGACATTTTTTAAAAAATTTGTCTTTTAAAATTTGCTAAAAGAAAAATAATTCCTAAAGCGTTCGAAACAACTATACACAATGCACATAGGATTTAATAATCCTTACAAGACTATTTAAAATTGCCAATATACAAACAGAACAAATAACACCAACTAGGTAATTAAATTTAGATCTAATTTTTTGTATCTAATATATACCGTAACAAACCATCTTTCTCCAATCTTCACTATACAAAATTTGACGTAAAATGCACTTCGAAATACATAGCTTATAAATCCCTATAACAATAACAAATAAATTGGACAGACTACGAAATTTCTCTCAAGGAACATCTTTGGAAAAATACGGCAACAGCAATAATAAAAAAGACCATCAATCGTGGTAGCAGTAAATAAGCAAGGTTTATAAAGAGAACTGCCTAGAAAAAAGAATAAAAAAGAAAGAAAACGATCTGACGAAATAATCAAGTAGAAAAGGTAAACGCCAAGGTGAGGAGGCTATTAGACAAAAAAGGCTCATTGACCACCATCAAGAAATCTTAAGAATAATTCTGTAAAGAAATCACAAATACATGCCAATCATGGAAGTGTGCATAAAATCACCAAAAAGAACACTGATGAACTTGGTCCCCTAAAATAAAAAGGAACATACACCGAGTACATAGCAGAGATCCTCCATAATTACTAATTAGAGCAGCTGTAGAAAAATATGCCTGCTTAGGTTCTAGGGAATGCTAAGATAATACCTAAATAGAGTTTCTGTCTAGTTTAATAAAAAAGACAGGCTTAGACTAGCAGCAATACAAATAGATCTGAAGATCTGAACCAGTTTGCTATAGATGATAATCTAGTAGACTTTGATGACCATGATTAGGACAGTGATTTAGAAAAGAACATAGCTCCTAAAGACTAGCAACAAGGCAGCGGTAGTCCCCTACAATCCAATGATGATTGGGATTCTTCGGACGACAAACTTAAGCATGTTTAGTTTCAAATTCTCTTAAGAAATGGGCACGTCAAACGCATTTTAATCAATCTTATCATTTCACCCCACTGGTCTATGATGAAATTTCGAAAAATGTACCTGTAAATATTGAAGAATTTTTCGAAGGTCGCCATGTTTATGCATATGAGGGAATTAGTTTAAAGGAACATTCCCTAAATATCTCTTATGTCGAGATTCGGAAACTATATTGATGTACAAAAATACTTAGGATTTACTCGCTACCCCATTTGCGCACGTGTTAGTCCCATGACACAATGAATTTCTTATCATCGCTGATTATATAACTAGAAACAGGTTTTTTATCTGGCGGTCCCGTATGAAGGTTGTTGGCGATAATGTCCATATAGCACCTGAGATGAGATCTTTGGGCAGCTACTAGGATGTACGATGTCTACTTAGCTATTATACCGATTTTAACATACTGCTCCAGTAGTGAATTGGAACATACTACAAAAGGACCTGATACAACCTAACTACAACCCCACAGCAGCTTAACATCAGCTAAGTACCTAGTTTATGTCAATAAATATTGTTTATTTTCATTATCTATCTCTAATATCTTTTGCTTACTTAATATTAATTAAATTAATAATCCCTTAGGTTATGCCCACACCTCTGCTTTATGTGTAGTTTAATTTATTGGGTCAAATTTGATTGAATTGAATTTTCTACTGTTACACTGAATAACCCCAAGAAGTTTGATCCTATAGTTCTGAAACATCCTGTATATATAGGGTTTAAAGAAGCTACAATAAATCTTTTTAGGTAGCAGTAGTAGAGGACAAGCTGCCAAGTTTAACCAACAAATCTCATCTAAAGTAAGTTAGGATTCGACTTTAAATACTATAGACCTAAGATGCTTCATAACATTTGTGCAAAAAAAAAACAAATATGTTAACACTTAGATACTACAAATCCTTAGATTATTTGTTGTTAGTAACTAAGTCAAACATTTTGCAGAATATAATTACAAATAATATACTTAATACTTAATATTTACAAATAATACTTTAAGACCTTCTGATCATTTGCCACTATTTGAAACTTAAAAAATAAGTCATAGAATTTTTAAAATGAATAGAATATTAGTAAAAAACCCTTTTAACCAAAATCCAAAAGTAAATATCCCCATTTTTCTGGATTACGAAATGAACAATTTAACTCAAACACCTCCAATGCTACCCTAAAATACAAAACTCTTTATTACCCTACTGCCTTAATTAAGATAAAACGTTACACTGTTAAAGCTAGCCCTTGCGGTATACCGGTCTATCCTAAAATTTCATGAAATGGCCGGATATAACTCTAGTATTAAAGTTGCACCACAGCGGACTGCAGACATTAGCTTTTTATGTAAAGGTATAACATTTTATAAGCGCTCGAAATTAAATGTAAAATGTTTGCATAAGGATTTAAAGTATGACGAAACATTAATTACAATTGAGCTTTTTAAGGAAAAGCTAAGGCTGGTTGTAATAATGTATATTTAGATGTCTGTTTCAGGATTAGTGATCATTAAGCGTGCCCAAGCGAGATTTCAGAGGTGATTTTGGCAAGTGTACAGGTTTATATTCCGAACACCTTGAGAAGCTCTTCAGGCAGCAAACCGTGGTTATAAAAAAGTTGCACCATAGCAGTCAAGAACAAAAATGCTGCTTATCGCAAATGGCGCTAAATGGCGCCTTTGCAAATAATGAGAAATGCATGCAAGGAGACGATCAATATCTGCAAAGATAAATATAATGAGAGAGTAAAGAACAAACTTCTCAATTGCCCAAATAGGTCAAGATCGTTCTGGTCTGTAGCAAAAGATGTTGGTTAAGGTAGACAAAAAGTGGCTCAGATGTTTGGATCAAACACTACCGTAGAAAAGCCAAAACACTGCCGAATTTGTCAAAAAAGGCTTTTTTGATGCTGAGATAGTCTTCCGACACAAACATCTTAAAAAAATTCTCAAATGCTTACTGACACCACCGTTATGCAAACTATTTTCGCTTTCATACACAAAAGGTCTCTTCCCTGGAAATTAAAAACTTTCGTGAATTCAACTGATACATAAAAAAAAGACGGGGTCCATCAATTACCATCCGCTTGCTTTAGTCTCGGAAATTGCAAAAAGGTTATGGAGAAACTTGTCAACCAGCAAATTTTTAAATACTTGGTCGATCAATATCATTAGCGACTATCAGTAAGGATTTTGAAAACACAGGTCTACTGGCGATCTGTTGGCCTATGTCACGCATGTTTGGACCAACGCTATTGAAAAATATGATGAATCCCGTGTAATAGTTGTGGATATTTCAAGGGCATTTGATAGCATAAAAACTTCTTAAAAAAAGTGTATTCCTATGGTTTGCCACCAACTCCCGTTGCTTGGCTTAAAAGCTTTCTCGGAAACCGATTCATCCAGGTCATCGTTAATGGACATACCTTGCGAAAGTTTAAAATTAATTCTAATATCTCTCAGGGATGCATTTTGTTACCTACCCTCTCCCTGTTATAATGCAGCGACCTTCTCGACATGACTTTCAATCAAATTTATAGCTTTGCTGACAGTACATTGGTGTTTTCCTTTAAGTCGCCCAGCCAGATAACTTGAGCCGACACCCTGCGCCATAGGCGTCGCCAGGTAACAGCATTGGCGATGAAGCTGCTTGATGCCACTCAGAGGAGGGCCATACGTCTTATAAAGATCTAGAGAGAACTAGAAGATAAGACAGTTTGGCGCACAGAAGGAAGGTGGCGGATCCGCATCTATTTCATCTACACCATTACGAAAAATGCTCTTCCGAACTGACCTATATCATGCAAGGTCTACTCGACAGGCAGATGAGACTCATGAATATTGAGTGCATCTGCATATGTCTAGAACGTTGCTATCCTCCTCAGACCTATTCAATCAGTTTCAATTCAAAACAATAAAACTTATATCTTTGCGCTGGTCCCAAACGGTTCTTGCGGTTTCTGGCTTCAGTGTGGATTTGTTGACCAATCTGTTTGTGCGAGTCCATGACAGGACCACGATGTCTAATAAAAATAAACGTAAAGACACGTTTTTTTAGATGGGTATTGATTGAAACGATTTAATAAGATGTTGATTTACGTGTGCTTGTTTACGGTTTGGTTAAAGTGCAGGAAAAGTGCTTCCCAGGGGAAGGGAGATTCGGAAAGTATCGCGGGTGATACTTTGGATCTGTAATAAAGAATTTTTATATTTTTTTTTTGTTGCACAAAATTGATAATTGTTATTTTATTTCTAATTATCTGTTCAGAACTTTTAACAAATAAGCAATTAGAAGAACTGGTTAAAGATCTGGACCAGTTTGATATAGATGATAATCTAGTAGACTTTGATGACCATGATTAGGACAGTGATTTAGAAAAGAACATAGCTCCTAAAGACTAGCAACAAGGCAGCGGTAGTCCCCTACAATCCAATGATGATTGGGATTCTTCGGACGACGAACTTAAGCATGTTTAGTTTCAAATTCTCCTAAGAAATGGGCACGTCAAACGCATTTTAATCAATCCAATCATTTCACCCCACTGGTCTATGATAAAATTTCGAAAAATGAACTTGTAAATATTGAAGAATTTTTCGATAACGTCGCCATGTTTATGCATATGAGGGAGCTTAGTTTAAAGGAACATTTCCTAAATATCTCTTATGTCGAGATTCGGAAACTATATTGATGTACAAAAAATAATTGGGATTTACTCGTTACCTTATTTGTGCACGTGTTAGTCCCATGGGTCAATGGGTTTCCTATCATCGCTAATTATATAACTAGAAAGAGGTTTTTTATCTTGCGGTCCCGTATGAAGGTTATTGGCGATAATGTCCATATAGCACCTGAGATGAGATCTTTGGGCAGCTACTAGGAAGTACGACGTCTATTTAGCCATTATACTGATTTTGACATACTGCTCCAGTAGTGAATTGGAACATACTACAAAAGGACCTGATACAACCTAACTACAACCCCACAGCAGCTTAACTTCAGCTAAGTACCTAGTTTATGTCCATAAATAGCGTTAATTTTTATTATCTATCTCTAATATCTTTTGCTTACTTAATATTAATTAAATTAATAACCCCTTAGGTTATGCCCACACCTCTGCTTTATGTGTAATTTAATTTATTGGGTCTTATTTGGTATTGGTATTGATTGAATTAAATTTTCTACTGTTGCACTGAATAACCCCTAGAAGTTTGATCCTATAGTTCTGAAACACCCTGTATATATATATTCACTATATTTATATTCATTTGTAAATGTAATTTGATTTAATTCAGGACCTTTAATAATACTCGATGACATTAAATGTTGAGCCTGTAAACATATTATCCATTTTATTTTTCCATATTTTTGGCCTCTTCGTAAATTTTTGAATAGCGCTCTGGGCCTGTAACTAAAAATTCGGTGGCGCTTATTAATCTTATAATATTTTAAACTCTCTAGATAGCCTTTGTTTAATTTAAATTCGGATTAACTGTTAAAATGTTGGATATAACAAACTCACCCCTGAGTAAAGTTGAATATCGAGTGGTTGAATACCTAATTTAGTTGGGCATAAGAAAGACCATCTGATCCTTAATATTTATTTTAAAAATCACAACCCTCAACCTAATTTATTTTGTTAAAGATTTTAAATCGTGAACTTCAGTTGGCGTATTTTGTGCATCAATGAGAAGGTACAAATTGCATCAGATATATAAGGGGTGGCTGATTGAATGAATTTAGATTGAATTGGGATCCTGGAATTTCGGATAACGTAATATTGGCATCTAACCTAGCACAATAAGCCTGTCTGAAGGTATTTGCCGCAGATCGTCTAAAGCCGGAAATAAATTCATCGATATCTCAACGTGTTATTGTTAAAGATTATAATGATTACATGGGGGAAGTTGATCTACTAGATAGGGTCATTAGAAAATATTTGAAGAGACACCAAACCAATAAATGGATAGTTCTTCCAATTTTCCAGATTTTTCCAATTTTTCATTTTGTCAATTTTTCTGTGGTTGCTGGATAGCTTAAATAAGGAAAACATGCTAAGACGTTCGATTGTCGAGAAAGGAAACCATGGATTGATTACCTTGATTTCAAATTGTGTAGTACCAAGGCACTCGTTCTCACAAATAGTAACCCTACTGATGATTTGCCAAGCTGAGAAAGTGACAATGATGATTTTAGCCGAAAAAGACGAACCAATCAACCTATTCCTGATAAAAGAAGCAGGCATGACGGTAATGATCACTTAGTAGAATTTATGAAATGTAAACAGAAATCGTGTTCAAAATGCAGATTTTCAGGATGTAATAAGCTAAATTTTGTTTGTTGCAAATCTTGTAATGTCTGCCTTTGATGCAGAGTTGAAAGAAACTGTTTCATATAAGTTCATCAATAATGGTTTTCAAAAAAATAATTCCTTAAATGTATTATTTTTGTATGAATAGATGCCCGAACCATCTTATAGAATATATTGTTTTTTTACTTTAAAGGTAAAAAAAAATCAAAATGTCTTTATTAGCGATCTTTACCTTATTTTACTTATGTATTTATAACTTTTAACACGAAAATATTTGTTTCGCTCTCTTGAATCTTAGAAGACTAAATTAGAACTTTTTTTTATACAGATGTGCAAGTCTGTCGAATCAACTCTCAAAGCACGTCTTTTCCGAAAAAAATATCTACAGACATGTTGGTGGCGCTGTGTGATATTCGAATACCATAGTTTGCTCTTTTTTGCCACTTTTTTGTAAACAAAAGAAAAAACGATATTTATTTTATATAAAATATTTGAAGCATTTAGGTTTATTATCTTTATCAAATTCATCGCATCCATTCGAACGACATAAGGGAATACATTTTTGAATCATTCTCTTTAGTAATTATTTTCCAATAAAATAAAAAAATATTCCGGTTACATTTTCCCTCTTTCTGCATTTAAAATTATGTTTGTACTAATTTAAATATTAAAACTTCCATAAACTGATCCGCGGCACCGCCTGGCCTCGCCTTTTCGTTAGTCGGCCGTTTTCTACGTAAAGGTAAGTTAATTTAGTTCTGTAGGAGAAAATAGAGCATCTATTTAAAAGTTCGGAGAGTCTTTTAGATGTAGATTAAAGTATTTCCTGTTTGCTTTTGTTTCAACATAGGAATTAGCTTCGGACTTAAACGTGAAATCCGAAGGGGACCTGATAATATTGTAATTAGAATAAAGTTGTTACCGTTTTAATTTAAATAAATTTATTAAACCTTTAAAAAAAATAGTAAGAACATCTTTATTATTTTTCTTTGTAAGTAGTTTTTTTGTTATTTTGCTAAATATGGTTTAATTATAATGTTTATGTAAAATATTCTGCTGTATTTTCTTTTTTTCTTACGTATGCTGTTTATTTCTAAATGCAAGTGAATTCTCTATCTTAGCCAAACACTGTACCATATGTCAGGTGCGTCTATTTATTGACTACTTAGTTAAGTAATATATTTGTTAAATTTCTTCTTATATTACTTTATTTGGTTTTAAATCTAACAAGGAAATGTTTTTTTATATGTTTGATATTTAGTTATTCAAATAATAATTTATTTTTATATTATGTAATGACTGAATGAATATCCTGTGAGGAAAGGGCCAAAATAATTAATTATAATGTTTATATTTAGGTTTATATAAAATATTCTGCTGTATTTTCTTTTGTGCTTACGCATACTATTTATTTCTGCAAGTGCTTTATTTCTATTAAGTGCAAGTGAATTCTATATCTTAGCTAAACACTTATATCAGGTATGTCCATTTATTGACTAATTAGATAAGAAATATATTTGTAAATTTTCTTCTTTTATTTAATCTAAAATCATTTGTTATATGTTACTTTATTTATTTTGGTTTTAAATTTAACAAAGAAATGTTTTTTTAATCGTTTTTTATATGTTCGATATTTAGTTATTCAAATAATAAATTATTTTTATATTATGTAAGGACTGAATGAATTTTCTTGCATTACTCGAATTTTGTCTACGTATTAATTTGCAAATTCAACGCATTTATTTTATGTATATATTATAAAAGAAATTAATTTCGCTTTGCTTAGGTATTTGATATAAACAATTATAATCACAGACTCTTCTCGGATAAGACAAATTTTTATAAAAATCCCAAAGTGTATTGAGTCTTAAAATTTCGGTATTCTGTTCCGCGCCTTTTAAGAAACAGGTTCTCATATTTCTGAACAAAAAAAGAGCAGGAAGATACTTACGTTGTGTTAAGCTACGTTATTTTAATCTATTAACTCTATGTATATTAAAAGTTTACTTTTCTCTTTTAAGCAAGTTACTTACATTTGACAACAAAACAAGTAAAAAACAAAAGTTCATTATAGTAGCAATGATAAGAGGTTTTTAGTATACATAAAACCTATCCGGCCTTTCACTGTTTTCTTTTGCTATACTTTTATCTTTTCTATTAAATTTCTTAAAATAAGTGTATGATGTATTTTCTTAGTTGTTAAATTTTGATATAAATCAGAAGTTCGGTTTTGATCCAACCGTAATCAGTCATTTTATTTCACCGGGGTTGTTCAAAAGATGATTCCTTCAAGTAAAACCTTCCTACAAACCATTCTCTTTGTGATGATCTAATTAGGTGCTCTATATTATCGACTCTTTCCATGAATCAAGCAGTTGTTGGCATGGAATTATCTGATCTGTAAGTTAAGTTGGATTTTTCTGCAACTCTATAGCAATACTGCAATTTATACGAGAATACAATGTGTTTACACAGTAAAAGGCTACACATGCCAACCTTATAAAAACATTCCTTTATTAAAAACCTCAACTATACAGGTTATCCCGCGAGAAAAGGAGCAAAATACTACATATTCTTTAGGTAAATTCGAGACAAAAATATCTTATTAATATATGTCCGCAAATGCATTCTTAGCAAGATAGATTTTTTTAAAATTGAATAGTGTTTTGTACCAAAAACTATAATAGTATTATTGTACCAAAAATTACTATCAGCACAGTAGGTCGAGTGCCATGATACTTCTTTCATTTATTATTCTGTTACAGTAGTTTTGCCAGTTTAACTGAAATGTGCACAATTTATTGGCATGTTTCTTTTTATAAATGAACAATACGCAGATATGCAGACATACGGATTTCGGTATTTAAATCGAAGAATGCATAATAGACGAGTATTTGGGAGAGTTGGACATGATCATTTTCAAATGCTTCACTCATACGTCTATCAAGAGCTGCCCAAGATGTAATACTGGATAGTGTTGAACAGCCACCATCAACTAGTGTAGCGGAATATTAAGTCGCATTGGTTTTACCCAAATGACTGTATGGAGAACAATGCATAAGTTTTGTACCCATTTCATCTGCAACGAGTCCAATCTCTGCAGCTCTTTGATCTAGGCGCTTGTATATAGTTCTTAAATAGTCTCATTGCAGGTTGTAATTTAGTTAATAACATTTTGTTCACCGATGAGGCTACATTCTCTCGACACGGTGTCAATGATTTAAGGAAATCCCATTCTTGGCAGCTTGAAAATCTCTATGCAACAATAGAACGGAATTGCCAATACCGTTTTTCGGTTAATGTTTGGTGTGGTTTGTTAGGAGATCAGTAAGTCGGCTCTTTGACATCTGCAATTTATCTTCAGCTCATACAAGAAGAACTGCCTGTGTTGTCAGAAAATATTCCGATTAAAAGACAACAAATGTGTTACCGTATGACTGTGCTGCGTCCCCCAGCAGTACAAATGTGATTGAACATAACACCAATTTCCTGCAAGTTGGATTGGACGCAGGAGCGTAGTTTTTTGGACTTCCCGCTCATCGGATTTAATTGCTTTCGACTATTATTTGTGGAGCCATATGAAGAGTTTAGTATTTGTAAAGCAATCATATACCAGAGCTGAATTGCTTCGTAAAATTAATAATATCGCTAGCGATCTAAGCTACTAAAGTCATAACCACCATGTTATTGGAAAAACTATCAGGTAGACTATGCTTACAATGTAAAGGTGGATACTGTGAATAGTTATTTTCACAATAGTATTTGTTTTTTGTTAAATAAAATTATTTTTCAGAATTTTTATAGTTTTTGTCATAGTAACACTAGTAAATTTAAAAAAATAATATCTTGATAAGGAAGCATTTGCGAGCTCATGTTCATAGAACATTTTCGACTCCAATTTACACAAAAAACACGTAGTGAAATTTTGTACCTTATGACCATACACCCTGTAAAAAAAAAGAATGTAAAGCCTTTCCACAGTTCCTTCAGTTTTTCTTTCTTTTTTCTTAAAACCAAATTATTCCGTAATAAATAGTCTTGATAAAAAACAGTTAAATAAGTCAAGTTAAATAAAAGCATCTGGAAATCCTATATTTTATGATCTCTGGCAGCACATTATGTTAATGATGTTTCTGGCCTAATTTTAAATTTTGATTTAGTTAGATTTTAACAAAATATATATTGCATTATTCGATACTAATATGTATTCTAATTTGCATAGGTTTATTTGCAATTTAGCACTACAGAATATTAATGATAATCAGACAACTAGTCGGCCCTATATGTGTTAATTAATTCAGATTATAATAAATTTCTTAAACAGTTTTGAAGAATATGTAAACGACTTGATAACACGAACCTTAGGAATGATGAAACAGTGAAAATACAAACCAATTTTTGTAAAATGGTCATTTTTGCAAAAAACAGCATATGAAAAGAAAGATTGGAAACCAATAAAAATATACGACTAAGTGACCATGTAGTTCTATTGAATCTTCCGACCATTTTAAATCATAGGTTAAAATAAAAAGTTACGTGAACGAAAAGACCAATTTATTTAGATTATAAATAAAAATAACTGGATCGGAAAAATTGAAATAAACAAATTTACATTATTAAAGCTCTACATATCAATTCTTAATTTGCCACACCCTCTTGGCTTAAATACATTGAGACTAATTAAAGTCCTAAATTTAAAGCGACAATTATATCTGACAAAAATCTCTTTTTCTCGAAATCTTTGCTGGCTGGATTTCATTCTAGCTTATCGGATTGAATTAGTCGGATTATTCTGTGAGTCTAAAAGCAGAAACAGATGGTACTTGCCGATACGTGTATTTACTTATTGACCTCTTCAGAGCAAGGCAACCAGAAAACGAAGCGGTAAAAAAATATATATAAGACATTACGGGCTAGAGAGTATATAGTATAAGACACTATAGTATATATATAAGACACTACGGGCTTTAATCAACCTTAATGCTTCCCGTTTTGGAAGAAAAATCAGCATCCACAACTACTCAAGATTATTATTAAACTTTTAATGCTAATCTACTTTTCTGAGATTTCTATTGACTCATGTTAAGATTGTACAGATAGTTTAAGCTTCATAAGGAACTAGAGATGATTACAAGAATTGGTTGTTAGCTCATGAATGTGTGTGATATATTTTTTCTTTTTCTTTTATTTTCTTTCTATTTGCCTTGAACTGAAGAAGCCAATAAGCATAAACACGTGCCGGCAAGGCTTTTTTTTACACAAATATTTAATACAGTAGAATTTAAAAAATAAAAGACACTTTTTAGAGATTTATAAAATTTGCCACTAGGAAGCAAAATGTTGATACTTTGAGGAAGAAAAGAAAATATACGCTGATACGGATTATCTACGTATAGTCTGTTATGTACAGGGTGTTTCAGAACTATGGGATCAAACTTCTGGGGGTTATTCAGTGCAACAGAAGAATCCATTTGAGTATAGGAACCCATGTCCGGAAATGCGTCACTGCGCCACTACGGCCCTAAGACGCGTTAAAATTCATACAAAACATTAATTACCTAAATAGAATCTGCTGCATTTATTTTTACCTTTTGTACATGATACCATAACAATAACTATTTAAAATCAACGCTTATCAATGTCAATTCTCAATGTCATGTTTAAAAATTTTATAGCTTACAATTTTTAAACATTTATTGCTAATGGAAAACTTTACCAATCAAGAATTGGCGGATATGCATTTGGCATACGGAGCAATAAACTGCAATGCACGAGCAGCATCGCGGTTGTATCATTAACGTTATCCCGAAGGACGGCATCCTGGATACAAAAAGTTTATTGCGGTTTATCGGCGGCTCGCTGAGACAGGCATGTTTAAGACCAAGATGCATGATACTGGTATTGCTCGAACCGTAAGAACGGTCGAATTTGAAGAAGAGGTGCTTCAGCGAGTTGCCGATGAACCATCAAATAGCACACGTGACGTCGCTAAGAATATGAATACAAGTAACGCTTCTGTCTGGCGGGTACTACATGAGCAACAACTCCATCCTTACCACTTTCAGAAAGTTCAAGGTATGACTGCAGCCGATTATCATCCTAGAGTTCAATTTTTGTCGATGGCTTCTGGATCACATCGTTGCACAACCAAATTTTTTACGATATGTTTTGTGGACCGATGAAGCCTCTTTCACAAGAGACGGTATTTTTAATAGTAGGAATAGCCATGTTTGGGACGAAGAAAATCCTTATGCAATTTTTCCAAGAAAACATCAGAATCGTTGGTCTGTCAACGTATGAGCAGGCATTATTGATGATTATTTAATTGGGCCATACCTTTTAACGGAACGGTTAACAGGACCTATTTATCTGCGTTTCTTGGAGGAAGGTCTCCCAGAACTCCTTGAAAATGTTCCACTAAACGTTAGACAGCAAATGTGGTTTCAGCATGATGGAGCGCCGGCTCACTTTGCTGTACAAGTACGCGAGTATTTGGCTCAGTGGTTTGGGCACAGTTGGATTGCCAGAGGTGGAGCAGTTTCTTGGCCTCCTAGGTCACCCGATTTAACGTGGCTTAATTTTTTTTTGTGGGGACATGTAAAGTCTTTAATCTATCAAACTCCAGTAGAATCAGAGCTAGACTTAATTAGACGAATACCAGCAGCATTTGAAATTATACAAAACGATAATCAAATTTTTAGTGTAGTCAGCCGAAATCATGTGCGGCGTTTAGATCGGTGTTTTGAGGTTGGAGGAAAACATTTTGAACAATTGTTGTGATGGTATTATATACAAAAGGTAAAAATAAATGCATCAGATCCTATTTAGGTAATTAATATTTTTTCTAAATTTAAACGCGTCTTAGGGCCGTAGTGGCGTAGTGACACATTTCCGGACATGGGTTCCTATACTAAAATGGATTCTACTGTTGCACTGAATAACCCCTAGAAGTTTGATCCTATAGTTCTGAAACACCTTGTATATTAGGAATATAATATAGACAGCTATATAGCACAGACAGCATAATATGTAAAGCCAAGAGAGTAAATACTGGATATAACTACATATTTATACCCAAAAAAGTTAAAAATGTCAGTAATATCTTGAAAAAATATCGTGTTAGAATAATAAAAGAAAACTAAAAAAAGAATTGACCAATACTAACGTGAATACCTTCAACATTTATAATATAGAAAACCATTTTATATAAAATTTATGTTATACCAAAATAAAATTGGAATGTCGAAATATTAATAGTTATAAATTACATAAAAACATTCAATTTGATATTTCTACCGCTAACTCTGAAAATTTAAAATTAAATCAAGAAATGCGTAGAGATGCAAAATTTGATATTTCATATATGCAAAAAAAATTTTCGTGATTTTATTAGTTTCCTTTTTTTATTAAAAATTCCGTCAGTGAGTCAATGTTACGCCAAAAGGGATAAAAAAATTTAATCAGCCATAAAATTTGGCCACGTTATACGGAATTCCCCAATTTACTTTCTTCAAGCTTGGCCTATTCCTCCACCCTCACATGGGAAAATTTAAAAAAATACCAATTTACCTTTTTGTTGTACTGCGTTTATATTAAACACTACACAGGTTTATTTTTATCAAATTAAATTTATACGTCTCAGATTTACTTTTATTTTTAAATTAATAGACCTTAAATATTATCTTAAATTTAGTTTATTTTCTTTAAACTTCTCGAAACTTAAAGCAGAAAATATTAATTATTCGTTAGCGAAATATAGTTTTAAAACAACGTGAATAGTTAGAAATTTCTGTTACAGAAAGCTGGCTTTAACTTCTAGAATAAGGCGCGGTTCCAAACAATTTATACATATATGTATTTATATACACATATATCTGTATTTATAATATTCACTTTGAGGAAAATAAAAGACAACTGCCGAAGGCAGTATGTAAAACTTTTGGAGTTATAAACTATGCCGTGTTTCATTTCCATTTTGGATAAAGTGAATATGTAATTAGAAATATTTCATATAACTCGCACTGGATAATAAATTAAAGTGTAGTAAAGAGAATATTCAAAGATTTATTGAATTGAGTCACTCAGAAATTTTATCAGTTTTATTTTCATGAATATATTTTTATTTTTATATTTTGGTAAATTATAAAAAGAGGGTTATTTTGGAAATAACCCTTGCAGTCTTTTAAATATTTGATTTTGTCATAAAATATCTCAATAATATGGAAAACCGGGATTTTATGACAAAATTCATTCCTATTTTCGCATCACTTACATGATTTTATATATTAATACAGTATTGGGTTTCATAGTATTTTTCAGATATCGTTAAACTTTTAACCAAAAGGATATTGGATCCATTTCCCTCTTTAAATAAACTTCTATCCGGTTTAAATGGATGTAAACACAACGTGGAAATGAGAAGTTTGTTTTTGAATTAAAAAGGATATGAGGTGCATGTTGATATTTATACCATGGAATTGAATTTCAACATATTTTGATATAGAGCATTAGCTATGTACAGGACCGTCCTTTAAGTATTATGTTAAACAATTTAAAACATTTTTCTTAAATCATTTCTGTGAGATAAAGCACTGCTTTTTTTAAATAAAAAAATGCAAGATTGGTTTGCTATATAATAACATCTAGAAAACCGTGTTGACTTTTTTAATTTCTTTCTATTGAATTGAAAATTGTTATTTATGATGTACAAACTCTAGGTTTTCTTCTTTATCCGCTGTAGGTCAGATATAGACATTTTCCTAAAACTCAAGTACGTCTTCTCGTTCAGGCAGATACTGCTTTAGCTTGACAAGATCCTTTCTCCTCTTTTTAATTATAGATATTTTCACAATGACATTTTGACCGGGAGAACTGAAGCAAGTTTAGAACTATTTCGTAAACAAAATGTGTCATAAAGTCCATCAATAGAAGATTCGGCTACAGCAATCCCTTGTTTCTCGTAAGAATGTTTATAATACATGTACTGACTTATTTTAAAACATATCTTTTTATCTCTTGGTACTGCCTTTCCACTATATTCTACTGAAAGCATTTTTTTTAATAAAAATGTGACCAACATTTTTTAAAATTTATAATGTTGTTCTTGTCTACCATTACAACGGTGTAATTTCTTTTATTGGTAGATGTGGAGCTTAGGTAATTGCAAACCTTAGACAAAAATTGACGTAACTAGCTTCAACATTACTTTTAGTTTACGCAAGGTATTTTAATTCCTTCATTTTATTAAAGAATTTCTTTAACCTTCGGATATGCACCACTTTTTTAATAATATAAGGGTAAGGGTAAGGATAAGTAATATAAAGGTAAGTAAGGCTCTTGGAACTGCATTCAATACTAAAAATCTAACAAAAACAACACATATATTTTTTTGTCAACATAAACTAATTTTGAATACAGTACTTATTTGCAATCAGGAATTCCTGGAACTATTTTAGTGAATTGTTTTCCTGTCCAGTTTACGCAGTTCCAGACACCCCTGAGTTTTTATTATTTCCGATTTATACTAAGGTATATTTCGAATCCGTGTTTTTCATTTACCCATGGGATGGCTGTTATTACCATTATTATTGGGTAGATCCCATCGAAATTGAAATAATTTTTTTAGTTGTTTCTTACTACAAATATAACCACGATTAACGCTGAATTAAAAGAAAAAAACTAACAGCTGATTAGATGATGTTCACTAACTCGTTTGCGTGACTAGCATCCTAAATTAGAGAAACATCATTTAGTCATCGACTTATGAGGGTTTTTCGAGTATACCAGACTTTGACCATAATGTTAGGATGAGGATTTTGCTATTATCCTAATAACTCAATTTTGTGACCCATGGGGATTCTCAAATGACCCATTTTAAATGTCTGAATATTGGCTATATACTTCTAGACTCTCTCATATAGGATCCTTCTCTCTTCATTGTTGCTCCTCGTAGAGAAACTTGAATTCAGGCTAATGGATATTTAACACATAAATATTCTGCTGTTTCTGATTTGGAGATTCCTTATTTTAATCCGTTTTAAATGCTTCTTCGTTTCTATTTAAAAGGAACAAGAAAAATGCTTAGATTTTAGAGCACTCTCCATATTATTAGATACAGTTTTTATTGTCTATCTGATTCTTGATCCTTGTATCTGATTATGTTTGTAGATTTAAAGTACTTAGATTCTTATGTTTTATTTATTTCTTCTGAGTCTCATCTTTCATTTACCGATTTAGACAGGTTTTTTAGTTCTCTTGTTAGTCCATGCTAATGGACTTAATTTTGGATGCTCCTACGCCCTCAATTTTGAGGATCATTATTCAAAGGGAATCAGATAGATGCCGTTCTTATTATCTATGTGATTTGCGATACTATATCTCTAATTATGTTTGCAGATTTGAAGTGTTTGAATCGACATAGTTCTCTTGTAAGTCCATGATTAACTTTTACACATTTAATGAACTTAATTTTTAATGCTCCTTCGTCCTTAATTCTAAAAATCATTTTTTCGTAACTAAAGAGGATCCTCTCCATATTCAAAGAAAATTTGATAAATGCAGTTTTTATTATCTATCTGATCTTTGATACTATTTTTGTACGAATATATTCCTCTAAAACATTATCAATCCTTCAAGCAGCGGTAACGTAAAAATTAAAGAGGTTGTATTCTTACCGAGAATGATATTTAAAAATTCCATTTTCGACAATGCTCTTTGCTAACAAATATACTCAGTGGGCCATTTTAGATTTGGAATTTAACTCGGTTGCAGATCAACATATTAGTGAATATTTTTTTTAAATTCTAGTTTTATTGGAAATATGGAAGTTTTCTATTTTACAATGAATAATAATATAGAAGTTTTGAAAACTATGTTACAATTAAAATACCCCATTCGATTAACCCAATTTTCCAGTTCCATTTTGATTGTTTCGGCTTGAATCTGATCAATTTCTCATTTCAAGTCTTCAATTGTCTCTGGATGGCATAACATTTATCTTTAATGGCTCCACAAAAAATAATCTAACGAGCTCAAATCACAGCTTCAAACTGACTTTGGAATTGTGGCTAATTATATAGAGTCTAAAAGTTTAACTGTTACGTTGCGTGTGTGGCAAGTTGCGCCATCCTGTTGATATTAAATATCGTCCATGATATTCTATTTTTGGAAGCAAATATTTGTTGAGCATACCTCGGTAATGCTCGCCATTGATGGTAGCGGCGACTCCTTGGGCATTTTCGAAGAAAAAAGGGCCGATGAAGCCGCTCGACCACATCAAGCTCTGCCTAGTAGTAGAGTCGATGCATTGGCTTTTCAATTGTCACGTCTACATTTTCCGAGCCCCAAATCCGATAAATCTCCTTGTTGACATAATCTCCGAGGTGAAAATAAACTTAGTCGGAAAATACGATTTTTCGGTCAAAGTGCTTATTTTTGACCAAACATCTTGAGCCCATTTGGCAAAGTAAAACCGTGCCCGAGGTCTTTATGCAAAATTCGTCTCAATTGCGAGAAATATATATTTTTTTTAAATTAATATATTAACCTTGTGCTGAGCACATTTAGTCACGAAAAGCCTCTATATAATTTTTTAGTACTTAAACTAAATCGGACATCACAAACGACCATGCCAAGTCTGGGATTCGAACCCAGGGCCACACGACTGCTAGGCAGGTATATACCCACCGCGCTGCCGGGGCCGGCGAGATATATTTAATTCCTGAGAACGATGACGAGTTGAGGTGAATGGATGTTTACGCAAATTTCGAGCAACAACAGCAACATTTTTGGCTGTCCAGATTGGACGAGAATGAGAACCTATTGTTGTATCCACTAATGAGCCAGCTTCACAAGCTTGTTTTAAAAATTGACCAAGAAACTGACATGAAATCACTTCGTTCGATTTTTTTTCCAATTATCTCACACTTTGCGATAATCGTTTAATAAGAAGTTAAATGGTAATTGAAACAAGGGGCTAAAGATTGTGATGCCCTGGATGGTTAGCTATTATTTTGTATTGCCTAATTGCAATTGAATTTACCTTATATTTAGTAGTTTTAATTGAACAATTTTTGACATCTGGCATATCTTAGTGTTATTAAAACCATCTGTACATTCCTGGGGCATCTTTTATTTCATAAGAAAGCTTTAAATCAACTCGAAGGAAATTAAAATACTTTTATTTGCCTAAATAAATACAAAAAATAAATGTATATGCATAAGTATAGTAAGCAACTAAAGAGATGTTCATGAGACCAATTAGGAAGATATCGTGATAATAAAAGCCAATACACAGACCCGAACAACACTGAGAAGTCTCCAATGTTGGCGTACTTGTGTGATGCCAACTTTCTAAACACTAAAGACAATACCTATTCCATAAACCCTAGCTTACTTCGACAAAACTAACTGTTGCATAAAAAATACTTTGTCTTTGGTACCTTATGCTTTTTAATATTCCATGGTCTTCTTCATCTCATGTAGGCAATACTTTATTTATGTTTTACGTGAGCTTGAACTGAGAGTTGACAGTCGAAAGTAACACCCAGATTTTTACCTTTAGTAACAATAATTGGTAGAGGTATATCATTTATTTTGGCGTCAAAGTTTTCGGATATCCTTTGAAAGTTCTGTTTTATTCCACCAAAAAATATAGTTGACTTTAAAGGATTTAATTTTAAGTTGTGCATTGAAAATGTATTGATACCATCTAGATCTTTTTTAAACTTCGTTTCTGCAACGTGTAGCTCATATTCGGAAAAAATCTGTTATTGTATATCTGCGATATATATCGAAAGCAATAGTGGACCCAAAATAGAACCCTGTGGTATGCCCTGAGACATAGGAAAATAACTTGATTTCAATACGCAAAAATTATTTTTATTTTCATTATTATTATTTTTATAAACTGCAACACAATGAGAGCGGTTATATGTGAAGATAGGATGAAAAAAATCTATAGAATTTCTTGACTGTTCAGAATATTTTAATTTTGCTAAAAGCATTTTATGACTAATGGTATCAAAAGCCTTATTAAAGTCTAGCAAATCAAAACACATAACATTTTTATTTTCTGCATCCATACGAACATCATTTATTAAACTGAGCAGACTAGTAGCTGTGCTATAATTTTTCCTAAAACCTGATTTCTTTAATAATGTGCGCCGAGATACAAAATGAAAAGAGCTGGTTGTATAGATGCCTTTCCAAAATTTTTAATTATGTTGATAATATGGTAATTGGTCTCAAATTATTTAAACTTGATGCATATAGTTGCTAGATTGTTTCCAAATAAAGGGATATACATTTTCTATATTAAATTAATTTATTATATTTATAAGAGGCTCTATACAAAATGTCAAACAAAGCTTAAGGTCCTTTATCGAAATTCTATCTTCTTTGAAAGCATTTGTATGTATGGAATTTATAATTTTTGTAATAGATGCTTCAATACAATTTAAATTTAGCTCGTTACTATGTCTAGGGTGCTTGTTTTGCTCATAGAATAATAACTTTTCCCTAGAAGTAGTATCGGTTAAATTACTGCACTCAGCGTAGTGATTATTTAAGACAACCGGATCCGCCAGCTCAGAAGGAATTTCAAGAGATGGACTATGAGTAAGATTTAGTTTTTTCATATCAGACCAGAATTATTTGCCATTTTTATTTGCTATCATTTTAAAATATGCGCTTTTCTCGAGAATTATTGCATGCTTTGTATAATTTCTGAGTTTCCGATAATACCGAAGACTGGCTTCAGTTTTTTTATTTATATATTTTTGGTGTGCTTTGTCTTTAAGTCGTATTAGCAGTTTGATATAATCAGTGACCGATGGCAAAAAAGGCATATCTTTAATTCGTGAAACGTGCTTATTAATCAAAAATAGCACATTTTCATTAAAAAATGTTTACTTTTCCTTTAATATTTCTAGTATTGTAAAAATTCTACCAAGGCCAATAGATAATAATACTTATTTTTAATCCCGTGCATAATTATTAATTACTTAGAAGATAAGTTTGATTCTAATGGTAATTTTGTAATTTATTAAAAAAAAACTAGGAAACTAGAAAGCCAAACCAGTGTGTCATGGCTATTAAAATAATTGCAAGTTAGATGTTGTTGACGCATTGTTTGACAACTTGCTAAGTTACACTATTAATAGAAATGAGTATTTCAAATTTAAAAGGATTTTTGTGTCCTAGAGTACGTAAAGTAAGTGATTTCAGTTTCTGTATCAATGTTGTAGAAAAACTACAGTGTTTTACTCGCATGTAATAAGATATTTCTCACTTGTATGATTACAACACCCGTCTGCGGCTCGTATTGCAAACTCTTCGCCATGAGTAATAGCTGTCATTACATTCTCATTAAATAAAACACTGTTAATCTACAGGTTGACTAAAAAGGGTCTTGTCCTAGGTAATTCGGTTGCACAAGGGTTTGAAAATCTCTTTTAAAAAAGTGCATCCGTAGCGGAATGTGGTGAATGGCGTGTTCCTTGTCTGCATTACCCTGCATTTCTTTTGCTCGTTCATCTGATCATTTTAGAGGCCAAGATACTTTGACTAACCCTAAGTTATTTGACTTTTAGCATATTTGATTTACAAAGGGTATGTGATAACATTTTATAACGTTTTAATGCCCTTTATCTCAGAAATAAAGAAATGTTGGACGTTTGTTCATAGAAAATGATTTTCTTAAAATTCCCTAACAAATCACTTTTTGAAGTTTGTACCATAGTTAGGAAATAAAAGAAATATGTAAAAAATAATAGAGCTATGTAACATACCAATAATAATTATAAAATTAACATTATAGTTTTTAAAGCAAAGAAACTCAAATGTTCGCTGTTTAGAATGCGGTCGAAAATCTTAAAACTCCAGTGCTAGATAATCCAGTAAATTGATTCTGACTAATATCCAAAGTGACTGAGCGTTAAAGTGTAAATAAGTATTTTTAAGTATTCACGCTGATATAAAGTTAAATATGTTGCTATCCCGTCACTGAAGAACCTACCCTTATATACTACCCCAACAATGGAAATGCATGGAATCATTAAGTTTGTGTTCTACTGATATATACATACCAAGCTGGTTCCTCTTGAGGAATAGATACAAAAAAAATATAGAAAGAGCAAAAAGTTGATCTTTATCGAAGACTGCCTGACTCTCTGGAGCTGTATAAACTTTAAACATGCACTTTATCTTATTAGTTTCTAAAATTAAAAAATCTATTTATGAAGTTTATTGAAATATACCTTAAGCAAGAAATTGATGTGATTGAAATAATTATAAATTACAAAAGAAAAAATTTTAAACAAGAGGTTTGCAAAAATAAACATTTAAATTAAAAAACATTACAAATATGTATTATGTATATCCTTTTTCTTGAAGTCAGCTTAACACACTTCCGTAAAAAACTCTTTTATAACGAACGTATATAACAGTTAAGGTGCTTACCTCTATGCCTCTTCCACAAAGAGGGCCTACCGTTTAAGAAAAGAACATTAGGGATTGCCAGAGAAAGTGGGTTTTCCTTTTACGCTAATGGAAGGGAAATGTAATAATCAGTGTAGTTTCTCTCTGCGGTCTAACACTATTTAATTTGGGTCCCGGCTGACGCTTTCTGTAATTCCCGCAGTCTGGGAGACAAATGGAAAACCCCTCAGTTATATCTTATTACTATTTAGAGAATAAAACACCAAATTGTAAGCTTATAATTAACTAAGAATCCATAAGAATATAACTGATTTCGTAAGAAATTTGGTTATAAACTTAGGAACTGGATCGGAGAATTTTCAATTTCCAAGGGAAATCCGCATATATTGGATGGTAAATTTCAGAGTATTTAGATGCAAATTAGGCTCATCGACAATACACAAACAATATCTTGCTTAATATTGAGAGGTATTGATACTCGCGTGGTGAATTTGGCCATTGACAAATAGGCGAATACGCTTTGAATACTAATGGAATCCACGGAAATGCTAGTTAAGCTACTATTGAGTATATTAGAGTGGTAATTACAGTGTATAGCGTCTATAAACCTAAAGCTGCATCTTAGTAATATAAATGATTAAAGTATATTAATACTGTTGTAAGAGCAAAAGGCGCCTAATGGTTATCCTGTTTAATCCTTTCTCAAATCAGTCCTCTTTCACTCGTATTCGCACAAAGCCCGGTATTAAATTAAAAGCGTCGTTTTTTACCACGTTCTTTTTATTTGAAAAAAAATCCTTAAAAGGGTTTTCAAATAATAAGAAAAGCGTAAGCGAGTCACTTTTTTTCATCGCATTAAAAAGTTGCGTAAATGCGATTTGGGACTGGTAGGGAAAGTTTCAAGAGTTTTTCGTAAGTACTTTGTCAACAAGCCTAATTAATAAACAATACCCCAAAAGTCACGGCGAAAAGTGATTTACCTATATAATTGAATTGTTTAAAACTTTTTTTGCATATAGGCAAGTTATGCATTAAATTAAAAAATATATTTTATTCCGTAAAATATTAACTCTAAAATATTTTACAATAAATAGTACAGGCCTGATATAAAATAAAAAACTGATGATTCTATGTAAAAAGAATGTGAGTATTGTGTAATTCAGTTAACCCCTCTGCATTTAAACCTCCCCAGCCCTTCAACCCATACTGAAGTAACTATTGAATTAATAAAATATACAAGGTGGGTCAATGAAAATCTACCACAAAGCATTACAACAGGGTAGAAAAGAACTTTTCGGCATGATCCAAAAACACATTTAGTCTATTCCTGAGAAAGTCAAATTTTGGTTCAAAAAACAGCAAATTCTCCGAACCTTTAGTAGAGGGTATCATGTATACCTTGCGTTTCTACAAATCGAGAATTCTTTTGAAAATGTGAATCTTTGTTGATGTCTGAACAAGTCTGATGATCAAGGGGATCACTAAATTGCACACCGTTATCCAATACAGCGTCCTGGAGATATGTGATTTTAGCTGCGCACATTTAGTGAATACTGCGAAGGAGCTCATTCTTCTTAGAAAATCAGTTCTTCTTTATCAAATTAATTTTTCTCAATCTGTGTTAGAACTGGGTTGATGACATTTCATAATAAGACCGAATACATAGAAGGTGTTTCGGAAGGAAAGGGAAATATTTTGGGAACATATTCAGAAGGTCAAAATAAGATAAATTAACCAATATGTTTTAATTATTGTCTTTATTAACCTCTTCCACTCCATCGTATCCACGTATGGATATTTTTAGATATGGCAATATTTACCACGATATCCACATATGGATTTCATATAGGGGACATTAACGCACTGTATAAAAGTGGTGTAGGCCTCTGTAGTTTATTTTTCATCGCGGTAGGACAGGTAGGTATATCCATATGGGGATATCATGTTTAGTCTTTTTTTTTTGAAATTCCTAGAATAATGTAAATGTTTCAAGGTCAACTTTCATTCTGGTGGGAATCTAACGCACAGGCAAGATATTTATTTAGTGTACTTTTGGGGTTCGCAAAGAGCGCATCACGTATTTTTCATGCTATTACGTACGCATAATTTTCGTTTTATACTCGTTATTAGTCAAAATGGATTCAGACTATGAGAATGAAAGTGATGTGAGCTATGAACTGTCTAGTGACTTCGAGAGCTACTCGGAAACCGACTACTCATCAGAGGATGAAGAAGAAATAATTAACGGTGTTCAGATGAGCGGCTGGACGACTGTAAGGGATCCATTTGAGGATAAGCTGCCAAGTAATATACCCGAATTTCGCTTTGACTATGACTTTTACCCAGCAATTGACTTTCAAGAGTGCATGGAAGCTATAAATTGTTTTGAATCATTTGTAAGTAGAAGTATTTTAATAATAATCCACATAACGCTATGAAAGTTTTTGGTTTAAATTATAAAACAGTCGAAACAGAAGAAATGCATGTATTTATAGCGCTGTTTTTTCTTACTGGATTGACCAAGTGTGTGCAAATCTCAGATTATTGGAGTAAAGATGATATATGCACTGGTCCTCCAGTGTTTCATAAATCTGTTATGAGCCGAAATCGCTTTTTAACAATTCTTAAATTACTTAGATTTTCACCCCCAGAACTTGCCAAAGCTAATGCACCGCTTAGCAGATTAGTCATTTTTATGGCACTTATTAAAGAAAACTGTCAAAACTTAGTAGACCCAGGTCCGGTTTTCGCAATAGATGAGCAACTTATGTTATATAAGGGCCGACTCCATTTTCGCCAACATATAAAATCCAAAAGAAGTCGATTTGGAATCAAAATATTTTCGTTATGTCCTAGTAAACCTGAACTTCGAGGATATACATGGAATTTTTGTATATATATTGGCAAAGATATATATGACATATCGCACATTCCAGGAACAGAGAACCTTTCCTTTTCCGAAAAAATAGTGGTTTACCTTTGTCAAAACCTCTTGAACAGTAATCGTGAAGTGATTGTCGATAATTGGTACACATCAGTTCGCCTTTGTGAGTTTTTATTGACAAAAAACACTTTTCTTACCGGCACAATTCGATCGAATAGAGGTGTTCCAAAAGAATTGACATTGGTTCCTTTGGAGAGGCAACAATCATGTTTTGTTCGCAAGGATATGCTTCTTCTAGTTCGCTACAAAGACAAGAAAGACGTTTATCTATTTACCAGTAAACATACTGCAGAATTTTGTGAAAAAGACGATATGTTGTGGGAGAAAATGTTATCTATTACAACAAACCGAAACATATTGAATTTTATAATCAGAATATGGGATCAGTTGACGTGGTAGACCAAGATATTGAACCATACAGTCCTTTGCGGAAATCCTACACATGGTTTTACCAAAATAGGTTTGCACCTTCTACATCTAATGTTATTGAACTCTAGAGTATTTTACAGCCAAGCAGATCAAAACAAAGTTTCAATGTATAAATATACAAAACTTTGCTGCCGGGGTATACTTTTGAAATATAGCAAAGGTTATAAAGAAATGGATGATAAAAAAATCAACCTACCACTTCATCTAAGAAACCGTTGCATGCCATGGCTGATTTTCCAAGAGAAGTTGGGAAGAAGAGAGCTCTACGAAAAGTTTGCGTAATTTGTAAAAGACGTGGAGTACGGAAACTAACGAGAAAATGTTGCATTGCTTGCCCGGGCAAACCTGGACTTTGCTCATCAGAACATTTTGAAAGTTTTAATAAATAAAAAAATAATGTTCTTTTTTTGCTTTGTACTAAATGTAATATTAAATAAATTTTGTACTTTCTCTTTGTATGTTTTATTTTATAACATTTGCCATGACTTTATAAATAAAACAATAGATATCGTCAAATTTTATTAGTATCCCAATGTGGATATTTTGGTATAGAAACGATATCCAAGTGTGGATATACTGGTACATCCATATATCCTTATGTGAATATTCTGGTAGATACCACAAATTGTTATAGAAATTTAAATGTTTTAAACAAATTTTCTGACATTCTTAGATAAATTACTCTTCTATTCTACATCGAAACTTAAACCAAATTTATTTTTTAATAATTTTTTTTCTGGTGTATAACTACCTACTTCGAAAAATGGCCTGGAGCGGAAGGGGTTAAATTTCTAAGTTCATCAAATATATAAAAGCTCATTTAAGAATAGTGAATAGCATAATACAACAATAAGAAAAAGAATTAGAAGGACAAAAGAAAAGGATACATCACATTGATAATGAAGAATGGCCTACTAAGAATAATACTAAGGTTACAATTTATAAAAACGTTTCTTTTTAGTATTGTATAATAAAATTAATACATACATTTTAAAATGTCATAGATCTTTTAAATAAACTATTCTAATAGAGGGCTCTAATAAATAATTTATTCCAAAAAAAACTAAATATGAGAAAGAGAGAGAGAGAATCGTAGACACAAAGAGCAAATTTTATTTTAGAATTAAATTTTGCATTAAATATGCATACAATTTTCTCCCTTTCATTTTCTTTAGTACCACATGCTGATTTTAAATTTAAATTACCAGTAGCATGATGAAAAAGGCGTTAAAAGTAATGCTAATCAATACCTTAATAATTAAATATAAATGATTACTAATTTTATTCTTAAAACATCAGAAGAAATTTTAAAAGTTAGTAATATATTAATATAGTCAATGAGGTGCTTTACTATAATAAAAAATATTTTACACACCACGACTAAATTTAAATTACCTAAGTCTTCATACATACATACATAACAAAGAAAAACCTAAAGCATAAGTATTAAAAAAATTACATAATAAATTTTATACACTACAATATATTTACATTACATAGGACGACATGGAGGAATAAAATTATGATGTCTAAATGGTTAATAGTAGAACTGAAAACAAATGGTTGGAATTCAAAATAAAACAATAGATTGATCAAAGAAAATATTAATAACCCACAAATAATCCAGCCAACTTGCATCAAATATCTAATTGCTAAAATATCGATTTCAAATCTCTTAATGGAATTCTAGGAGCGAATAACCAGCCTTGCTAATCAACAACCTCTGTAAGTGCCTCTTAAATACCTCGAGAAATGAAGCCTCCCTAATGTTGCCTCGAAGATAGTTACAAATTATTATACCCTCAAAAATAATAATGTTGGGATGGGTAAATTTAAATTGTCTTACTATTGTATTGTCGTATATAAAAAATTGAAAATATCCCTTTGCAAATAAATAGAGAGAACACAAGTGTATTTCAGAACACGCTTATGAAGAACAAATATCATTTGTATTAGAAAACAACTCTCATTACTTCATAAATATTATAGGAAAACAAACCGAGCTCCTAAAAAAACCATATTGAAACGATCCAAGATCAATTATGTGGTCCTCCATAAATTCCTGGCTTGTCCTGTTTATCCGAAATTGATTTTACGAAATATTATTATAAAAACATATTGTTTGAATGTGACTCCATCGCAATACGATTAGTAATAGGTATATTGAAAATACACTGGTTTAATCTTTTCGGAATTTTAAAAGCAGCAAGTTAGACTGGAACCGGACTGGACTTATACTCGGAAGCTTCGCCGTCATCGTCATGGGCAGGGAATCAATATTAGGTCTATGCCAAAAAGGTATGATATAACACTATCCAATAACGTTGAAAAATATGAGCAAAATAATTGATTCTAAACCAGAACCTTGCTGCACCTCGCAGGTTAACGAACGATATTCGGAAAATTCAGACCTCAAATATTTACTGGCTTGCATGGATGAAAATCAGTCAATTCATTAATTAATCTTTGCATTACATATGCCATAAAAAGAAAAAGATATAATAAAATTAAGAACTCAAACCAACCCTAGTGATAGTTTTACTTTTAAGTATATATATAAAGAAACAGAAAGAAAATTCAACAAAAGATTTATTTCTTTTTATGGAAGGAGCATTAAAAAATCTTAAAGCCCAATATCCTGGTTTATCTTGACACCTTTCAAGTTGCAATATGATTATATCAGAGTTTGCCTATTTCTAGTTTTATAATTATGGATGATCTTTTTATGTTATGTAGCTCTGGATCTTTTGTTTTACATGTAACAAATACTCATACACAATTATACAAATCAAAATCATCAACTTCCACTACATAAGTACATGTCTACAGTCTTTCCTGTACCGCAGATCTGCCACCACTCGTATAACACTTTTCTGAAGCCCAAATATTCTCCCAATTTCTGCCGAATGATGCCCCTAAAAAAGAATAGCAAATGCTATATGAGATTTGAGTGATCTTAAATAGGATAACGCTAGCAGATACTTGACGAGAGGGCTGGCGAGGTTTTTCCCAACTTTTCTGGCAAGACTACTTATAACATTTATCCATTGCAGCTTAGGGTCTAAAGTTATACCTAAAAATGTGTTCTGAGCTTTATTTGTAACATTCACTTTCCTCGTAGATAACACGATTTGTTTGGTTTTTATTGCATTAAGAAACAAATTGTTTAAAGAAAACCACTGTTGGGCTCTAGTCTGAACATTTTTATGGAACTGTAGGACCTCCGATAGTGAGTCAGCCACAGTGGATAGAATAGTGCCATTATCATTATATTCATTAGCAAAAAGTGTATATAATGCTTCAGATTCGTGTTGCCTTAGGACATTTATATAAATGAGAAACAAAATTTATCCCATGATAACCCCTTGGAGCACTCCGCCTGAAACAACACTCCTTGCTGATCTAGCCCCCATTAAGCTCCACTTGTTGGTTTATGTTTTGAAGGTTAGATTGCAGGAGTGCGATGCTAGCAGCTAAAAAGTTGTAGTGGAAGAGCTTCTGTAAAAGGATGTTATGGTTGACACATTCAAACCCTTTACTCAAATCACAAAAGAGAACCGAGTTAAAGTACATGTTATGATATAAGTCAAAAATATTAGAAACCAGATTCAGTATTGCATAACAAATATTTCTACCTTTTCTAAATCCAAATTGGTGGTGAGTAAATTTCTTTTTCGTTTTCATAAGTAATTTTGTGATCTGCTCCGCTATACATTTCTCCAAGATCTTTAATAGAATAGGAAGAAGACAGATGGACCTGTAATTTTCGGGTAAATAAGGATTCTCCTTTTTGAAAAGTGGCTTTACCAATGCATTTTTAAATTAATTTTAAAATACACTGATTCTCAAACAAATATTTATAAGTTTGGTAAACGGAATAATAATGTAGTTTTTTACAGTCTTAATTAGAACTATAATTTATCCATAAATGTCTCGACTAGGCTTCTTCATATTGTTTATTATATCTCTTACCTCATGACATAACTTCCTGAAAAAAGAAATTTGTATCATTTGTGCGACGAAAACTCCTGATCCAAGATCATCATTACGAGGAGGTATATTTTGCAAAGTCTAGAATATTTTCTAGATTTCTTTGATGATATTACCAAAGCTGTGATGGTAAAGCTTCTAAATCAAAACCTCGTGACTGACGCAATGGAAAGCTTTTGACAAGTCATAAAATAATGCCGCGGAAATCCTGCTACCTTACAGCTGACAATTCAATTTGACAAAGAGACATAATTGATCATAGAACGAAAAAGTGAGGTTTATTATTGGTTCATGATCTATGTGGTAAATTTTGCTATAATAACGAATAATTTATAACAGTGTTTTAGCTAATTAAACTTGATCTTAGACCATTTAAATAATCCTTAATATTATTGACCATTTATTGCAATACTGCAATGACCTGTTAAATTCTTAATTTGTCATAGTCGTCAAATAACAATTAATAAATTAATTAATGTGAGAACTCCACACCTTATCCAAATTTTATTATCAAAGGACTGATAGCAAAAATTACCCATCTTATGAGAAAGATCAATAGAGAGTTATTATATTTATTTAAAATATTATTGAATATTGATATATAAATAAATTCTGAATTATTTTATATCCAAGAGTCCCCAATATTAGAAATCTAAGGAATTATCAATTTTTTTTTGCGCTTATTTACTAAATATTATAACACTTTTTTTTTATAAGTAGTTATGATCAAAATTTTAAAATTAAATTCTTCCCAGAATCAAAGTCTACATATTTCAACATTCATAATTGGACTATATATTATATTAAAATATAGAGACTTTCCTAGATTTTTCTTGACCTCTACTGCAGAAATATTGATTCCGTGAAGAACTAAACTTTAGATCCTTGTACATAATAATACGGTACAAAAAAGGATTTTTTTTTAATCTTACTTTTGATTCAAAATGTGTATGAAATATGCAATTAATGATGAATTACTAACATATTTGTGTATGTGTGCGTGATAAATTTTAAATATTTTTACTACAATAAATCCATGACGTACTACTTTCATCCTTTCAAAAAATAATAGAATCCGTATTTCGTTTCTAAAGTTAATTTTTTTTGACCAATTCATAGTGCTTCTGAATTAATTGATTGCTTGATAATAAATCGAATTGATTAATAAATTGAAAGAACATCGCTTGTTTCTTTTCTCCAACATACATCGATTGACGAAGGTAAAAGTTTATATCTCTAGAAAACTAAGTGCCTTCTAGCTATTAAAGTTTTGATCGTGGTGAGAGCATGAACAGAAGTAACTAAGCTTCTCCTCTACTATTTTTGCTCTGTAAATTACCGTTTTTATTACAAAACAAGTCCAAAGAAATCCTAAGACTTATTGAATTTTCTTTATTCAATTTTCTAAGTTTAGATTATGAATAAAACAAAAAAAAAGCTAAAAAAATTGTATCGCCTAGTATCGACTATCTAATTTTTATAATTCTGATTTTATATTTTTTTGTAATAAAAACCTATTTAACGATTATCAAAAAAAAATTCCGAAATAGTTATTTTCCTAGAATTTTTTCGAATTTTTCTGGAATGGATACCCATTTAGACATAAACTAATAAAATTACAAGATTAAACGAACTTACCTAAGTGAAGTTTGATCTTGATTATAGGAAGGTCTCGTCGAAGTAAATAAATGTCTTGTAGTACCTATGCGTAGCCCGGTTTCATCACTATATTCAAAGCAAAAACCCGCCCTCCCCGCCGTCCCCTACATGTCATATGCATCCCAATACACCCATTAGTCCTGTTCAAAGCTAAAGGTTCTTTTGTTGCAAATCCAAGGGAAGAAATTACTGAGGGGTTGGGTTGGGTTTATTTACTTCGACGAGACCTTCCTATAATCAAGATCAAACTTCACTTAGGTAAGTTCGTTTAATCTTGTAATTATAGACGGTCTCGTCTCGTAAATAAATGTCTTGTAGATTTTTAAAGCAATTTGCAACAAGCTATCACTTCAAACAAGATTATATTGTAAACCGTCAATAACAAAATAATAAAGAAATGTAGGAAAACTCAAAACAAACGAAAAATAAATATTTTGCACATAAAAATATAACTAAAATCAAATAGTTAACCTTAACTAAGTATACACGCAAAAATGAACAAACAAAACCTAGGAACTAAATACAACTTTAGCAAAATTGTTTTTCGGAGCCAACGGTCTATTATAAAACACCGCAAACATGTTAGACTATTCAGACCAGCCAGCTGTTAACCTAATGATATCAAAACTAACACCTTTCCTAGCCGCCGCAGAAGTAGCTGCATGTCTTGTACTATGAGCGGAGAAAGTGTTAGTATCTGTACCAGAAGATTTTAGTACACGTTTTAACCATATATTGTTTATTATATATTGTTTGTTTTGTAGCTCTGACGTGGGGTTTCTTAAAGGTTATAAACAAATTTTGTACAGAACCTCTCAAATCACGGGTTTTCCCCAGATATGAAATTATCCTTCTAGACACACAAATTCTATGATCCTCATCGAAATATGGTATAGACAGTAAGGGCTGAGGTTTATTAAGAGCAGAAGTCTTTAAACGATTAGGAATCTTAATCTCAATAGACTTATCTTTTAATTCTATATTTGAAACCTCAATGTTGTATAATGTCTGTATACGTTGGCCCGTAGCTAACGCTAACAATATACCACATTTCTGTGAAAGCAACTCTAATGAGATAGAATCATTGTCCAAATTACGACATATCCCAATACCTTTGATGGATCCCAAGAATTTTCGTATCTAGGCAATGAAGGTCTAAGTCCATAAACCCCTTTAACCGTTTCAAGCGAAAATCTTGAGCTAAATCAGGATCAGCAATCTGAGCTATGGCTGATCTATAGGTATTTAATAAACTATAGGATGACCCTTTCTTAAATAACTTCGATAAAAAGTCTAAGACGTTCACTACGTTAACTGAAAAGGGGTCCAAACCATTTATACCGCAAAACTCTCACCAAGATTTTAAGCCGAATGAATAAGGTTTTAGAGTCTCGCCCGTAATTGAAGAAATACAAATTTCTAGTGAATCGTCTGGAACACCTCTTAAACGGAGCGCTTCCAAGACAACTTCCCTACCACCAGGGAAAGGTCTTTGGCTAAAGGGTGAGGGCATCTGTTAAAAAAAAATTAAATCGTTAGCCGGTTTAAAAACTATTGGTTTATCAACTAACAATGACAAAAATAATGGGTACCAAGGTTGCGAAATCCAAAGAGGCGCAACGACAATGCCTTCAGCATTGTCACTAATGATTTTTTGTAAGACTTTAGGCAGTAAAGAAAAAGGCGGGAAAGCATAAAATTTTAATCCGTGCCAACTAATGGTAAAGGAATCGACAGAAAAAGCCTCCGGATCTCTCAACCAGGATACAAAAATAGTACATTTTTTATTGACTCTACTTGCAAAAAGATCAATAGATGGAAAACCAAATATTTGGCCTGTTCTCTGAAATGTTTGATCAGAAATGGAACATTCTGTCCCTATTTTGAGATGACGGGACGCGCTATCCGCTTCAACATTTTCCTTTGAAGGAATGTATGTCGCACGAATAACTATATTTCTTTGTTCGCACCATTGCCAAATCTGCCTTGATAGGGCGTTTAACTTAGGGTGTTGAATACTACCCATACGATTAGCGTATGACAAGGCAGTAGTGTTGTCCACTCTGCATAAAATGTTGCAATTATGAAGGTGACTCGCGTAATATTTCAGACCAAAAAATAAGGCTAACAGTTCCAAAAAATTAATGTGATTTTTTACCTCAGAATCCGACCATAGGCCATGGTTGCTATTTAAACCCTTACAATAAATTCCGCAACCCGTCAAAGAAGCGTCCGAGAATATTTCCATGCAATATGAATTAAAACGGTTACAATTTGATGCCCTTGGAAGGTGCTGCAACCACCATTTTAATTCAACAAAGACGCATTTAGGCAAAACCATTATCGTATTATAATTGCCTTTGGTTCTTTTAAGAGCTAAACATTTTCCCCTCTCTAAAATCTTGGTAAAAAGAAAACCGTATTTAACTCCTGGGCAAACCGCAACTAGTTTTCCTATCAATTGAGAAAATTCTCTTATTTTACAAGACTCTCTACGAAAAAATGATTGGACACAGTCTATTAAATACTGACGTTTCTTGTCTGTAGGGCATATCGTCATAGTGCAAGAATTATAAGAGAATCCTAGATAAGAGCAACATTGCGAAGGGGTTAAAATACTTTTTTTTTTTTTTTTTTTTTTTTTTATAATTAATTAAACCAAGGTGATCCAGCAAGCTAACCGTAGCTCTAACATAAACTCGACATAAAACCTTGTTCCCGTAATGCCGACACAACCGGCTTCATTAATTTAGTAAAAACAAATGGGGCGTCATTAAGTCCAAAAGGCAAGGCATTGTACTCATATAGTACACCCTCAAAGACAAACCTCAAGTATTTTCTATGACGCTTATTCACAGGTACAAGCAAATAGGCGTCTTTAAGGTCAACTGTTGCCATAAAGCAATTAGGTTTTATTAAACTAGTAACAGCCTTTCTATCCTCAATCTTAAAATGTTTAGTATGAACATAGCTATTAAAATTTTTTAAATTTACCACCAGTCTATACGATCCATCCGATTTAGGAACAAGAAATAGTTTAGATATGAATTGGTTCGAACATTCAGATGCGCGACTTACAGCGCCTGATAATGAGAGATCATTTATTGATTTCCTTATTAACAGTTTCTCAGTATTAGACCAACGGGTCTCCCCACATACAGTGATTTGTTTTGGGGTACTAATAAGAGGGATCATATATCCCGACAACCAAGATAAAATGAATGTATCATTGGTAAATCTTTTCCATCTATTAACAAAAAATCTTAAACGACCAGCATGTTTACTCGCCTCTAACGGTATCTGTCCCTACTTTGCCACTGATTCTGTTTCCTCTTGAACAGTTGGGTCTTGTCTAGCTGTCCTGAGCGAGGAGCTTGACGCAATTGCTGTCCACTCCGGAATGCTCCTCGATTCGACTTGAATGGACGGTAGTAGTTTAAAGGTTTGGTAACTACAGATTGAGGCGGCCTCTTAATAACCTTGACTTGAAAGGTCAATGGTCTTCTTAGACTTTATAACATCCTCCAGATTCGATCCAAAAAGCAACTTGCCTGGAGAAGAGTTAGCGAGGGTGTCCCTCAAGTCCTTGTTAATATTTAACAAAACCAGTTCTCTGCGAGATGTAGTCTTCTGGTAATGTACATCGGACAAAAGGCGACCAGCATCACTAAGCACCTGTATATTCTCTTTATCCCCCTCCTCGCCTTTTTGATAAAGGCACAAGAGAACTTTACCTATAGCAGATATCCCCCAACCTGCTTCTGCAAATTGGCTAGACGAGCATCCCTTTTTTCATTAGATTCAGACAACGCCCCTTGACATGAAGATTAAGAATAGGAAGAATAACATTTTTGCAGTTCTCGGGAGGGGAATATTTGAGCATTACTTCTGCTCGCTTATCCGGGTCCAAACCTTTCCTCAATATACAATCCCAACGAGTTGCGATATCATTGTGAAGCGGAGCTGCAAAAGGGGTCGGGGTGACACACTCGTCACCCAAAAGAGACTGTAAGTCTCTATTTTCAGGAACCTGAACAGAATCGTGCCCCATATCCAAAACAATCGGGGATTCTGTGATATCGTTCTCGCGTAAAATAAGTAACATAACGATAGAGGGAAAAGGGAGTTAAAATACACCCCACTAAAATAAATGATCAACGTATTATATTCTTCTACTGTTAGGCAGCATAGAAACGATTAAGAATTCACTATCCTTATCGCTACCACATCCCTGGGGCTTAAATCTGCCGCATCCCATTCCTATGATGAGGTGATAAAGAACTCACTGTCGATATCACCGCCCCGTCACTGAGGCATAAGGAAAATGGGTCCCGATAAGAGAAATACAGAAACATCAACATGCGGTACTTCTACCTCCACACTGAGGGGTGGTGTATCCCCCCCCCTCCGGTCTCTCCTCTCCTGATAACGATTAGAAGGAGACCGAGAATTGTCTGAGCCCGAGCTAGAAGAAGAAGACGATAAAATACGGCGACGTCTCGAGTAGACACGGGATTTTGGCCTAAAGTGTCGCCGATAAAAACTCTCGGGCGATGACGAGACATGCCGTGAATTGGAACGATTCCGCTGACTAATTGTTCTAGATCGGCTTCCATACCTCTTTTTATCTTCAATTTTCCGCAATCTTTTATCTAAAGATTTTACCGATTTAAGAATATCCGACAAAACACCGCGATCTCCAGAAGAATGACGGGGTTTTGGAGAAGCCATTATCACTATTCAAAAAACGTAAAACAAAATTCGGACGGGGAAACGCGGAGACGTGATCTCACCGGCACTAAGCAATAGACTAATGGGTGTATTGGGATGCATATGACATGTAGGGGACGGCGGGGAGGGCGGGTTTTTGCTTTGAATATAGTGATGAAACCGGGCTACGCATAGGTACTACAAGACATTTATTTACGAGACGAGACCGTCTATAATTTCTCGTTTTTAAGTAATGGTTTATCATTATATCTGTGGTCTGTGGATTTATGACCCATTCCTTACAAACCCAATAAAATAATGCATTTGCTGTCACGATATACGATACGATGAATAAAACGACGAAGTAAAGATACACAATGGCGAATGGGTGTATCTGACAAGACAATCTATCGACTGTAACTGTGTCACCTAGAAGTTAATAATAGACCGTATTTAGCACAATGCCTTTAGTTAATTGCCAAGAAGACAAAGACTAAATTAACTTGTTGGATTAATTTTATTTAATCATAGCCTACGTGGCTTCCAGGTGGAAAAGGCGATTTTAGCGATAATTAAAAAACTTCATTAAGGAATTTGCGCACAAAAAAAATATAAATACATAAGAACTTTGAACAGTTTCAGATAAAATGGTGCACCATACATTAATAAAACTAGGTTGCTTAAAAGTAACTGTATTAAGATTGTTAAAATTTTGTAAACGACAAAGGTCAGAATTTTTTTTTAATTAAAGGGAGACAAAATAACAAATTACCGCATAGCAAATATTTTTAGGTATTTAATTTGCGATTTTATAGGATGTTTTTTCAGTATTACGACAAAATTGAAGACCGTGTTCGTTGGACGAAATCCAGCAAAAAGTTCCTTCGAACATATGTTCTAAACGTCTTAAATTTTACACAAGTAAAAGCTAAACAAGCTGAAAAAAAATTTACTTTTTTTGAAACATTTGATACCCCTGTATATTATTTTATAAATGTTTTATCAGAAAAACTTCAAAAAAATAATGCCTAAAATAGAGTTATAAAAGTAATACTTGATTAAGATAATCAGATTTAGGCGTCATGGCTATCCGCAATAATGGTTTTTATTTTTTTATGTAAAAACCGTGCATCGGGCAAAAAATTACCAAGAGGCCAGATATGCTCTAAAAGAAGTAAAGATAAGATAAAGAAAAATAGAAGTAAATTCAAAAATATTTTCTATTACAAGAAAAGCCTTTCCTTTTCAAAAACTATTCAGTTCAAAGCCAGCATGAACGCCAATGGCAAATATAAAAAGTTAAATTGTGTACAGGAAAAACGATATGAACTGCATGAGAAACTGCATAGCAATTTTCAAAAAAATATCTATAGGAATATCAGATTTGTCGAAAAAATAATGTTTTTTTCTTTCAACTTTACCACCTTATATGCTTGATTGCGTCCAAAGAACATGTCCCTGAACTTTGTTGCAATATTAAAAAAACACCCTGTATATTGATGGTAAAATTAAATTTTATTTAGGTTAACTTTTTCTTGTCATTAAAACGATCTGTTCAAATATTACTTGTTGATTTTGGTTTTGAAATCCTGAAAGTTTATGCTAGTTTTACTAATTAATTAACTAGTATCGAATTATTTACTTTTTATTTACTTGAATAATACGAAAGATAAAAAAAAAGGAAATATTAGAAACACTTGAAAATTAATTATCTTTTTGAAAAGACAGAATAACCACCGCATAATCATATAATCTCTCAGGTATGTCAATTATTTAATTTGCTGCAGAGTATTTTAATAGAAAATATATTTATTTTTGTTTCTTGATTGAAATGCAAATAATGAAAAAGTCTAAGGATAAGGATTCATAAAAGATAGTTTCGAAATGTATTTTTTTAACCTGGAGGCAGTCATAGTTGGTTTTGCTATTTTTTAAGCTGAAAAAAGGACTTATTTATTTACATAGTTTTTTCAAATATAAGAAACGAATTTAAAATACTAAATAGAGTAGTAAACTTTGTAGTTAATTTTTTTTAAATAAATATAGCAAATTCAACTTTTTTAATTAGTTTTTAGTTTCGTTTAGAATGTTTCTTACTACTTTATTACTTATATTGCATGTCCAACCGTATAATATGTTATCCAAATATACTTTAGTAGGTTAAGTTTAAAGTAATATTTAAATAAAGTCTATTTTAATTTACCTTAAACTTAATTATTAGCTTCTTATGTCTTAACTATCGTTATATACATACTATATAATTTTAGCTACAGAAAAACACAAAAGGTACTTGACTTTAAAAGACAGTTAATTCTATAATTTAATTTTTTTAAAATTTGATAGATATCTAGATCATTTTAATTATGTTCTAATTCTCATACTATAATCTATCTGTATAAATATTCAAAAATAGTTAACTTATATACACATAGAAACCAACATTTTACTTTACACGCGTTTATGATTTACTAGTTTAAAAAGAGATATTTATGTTTAACTGATTGGAAAAATTATATTGAATTGGTAAGATCATTTTGAGAAGAAAGCGTGAATAAATACAGTAAAATGATAATTAGTTTTTTCGATACTATGAATTTAAAGATAAATGATACTATCAACACAAGAATATCCATAAATTAATAAAAACCCAACCAACTTAAAAGTTAGAATGAATAATCGATTACTGTATATGCAGGAAAAACTCCAAAATAAATGCTAATAACGTTAGAGTCTGTTAAAGAGCAAAGTGTGGATCTGATCACCATTACTAAAACCTCTCAGAGAGCCTACGGATTACCCCTGAAAAAGCAGAGCTTCTACTATTCAAGAGGAGACGTAACTTTGGCACACCACCAGTTGTGTCTCTGAGAGGCGAGTAGTTAAAATACTTTAGGATGGTTCGACTTCTGGGAATTAAATAAGATTCCAAACTCTCCTGGTACAATTACCCAGACATCAGAATTAAGAGGGCTATCTACAGGAAGGCTTCCGGCAACACCTGGAGTCTGTCCCCTAAGATCCTTCACTGGATCTACTCATCTATTGTCAAATCTTCTCTCACTTCTTGGTTTTATCGTTTTGTGGCCCCGTGAGAAAAAAGTTACAATTGAAGCTCTACTGGATAGAGTTCGTACCGGAGTGCATAAAGACCCTGGAGAAACTGGATAAGGTAGGCTGCAGGGCTCAGCTTGTCTTACTGCCTGACGACTCAGCCACTCATATATTGTTTTTCTCGGCTTAACCAGTATGTAACTTAAGGTAAAATAAGAATCTTACAGTCTCCCTGCACTTATTTATTAAACATTTAGTGATTTAAAATTCCCTACATGTTTCAGACGCAGTGGTGTCCATCATCAGGGGATACTAAAAGGAAATAGTTCCGAACAAATGACAGACACAGAAAAAAACTTTAAAAATTAATATAAGGTACACTTAAAAAGATTTAAAATTGGTATTATATACGCTCCAGTGTCTGATTCCATATAAAAAACCCTCTATTTATTATTTTTTTTTTTGTTTATTTTACTTATTTTTTTTATTTTGTTTATTTACATTCTGTTGTTGACAGGCACCGAACAGTATGCTATAAAATATATATTCTAAACTCAAACGTAGGTGACATCTATGGGAGAAGTTTTAAAAGTACCATGGTACCTGATGGTGTGTTACTACAATTTTTTTGGTAAAAGCAAGAGGAAAGCAGAAGGTTCATAGAGAACATATGAGATGGTGCGGTTAATATAATGATTCGTACGTTGTGTAGAAGGAAAGCAATGGATAAGTACTATATAAAAAAATGGTAAAGGGTAAGAACGATGTTTTAAGAGACTATGAAGAGTTAAGTCACAATGGGTTGAGAAAAGTGAGTACAAGAAATATGTACTTGATCATTAACACAGTAATGGTGGTTGTTTTGTATAACTTTATTTATTTTGAGTATTTCCAACAGATCTGAACTGATAGACTCCCGATTTTTGTTCTGGCTTGATTTTGTTCTTACAGTTGATAACAAATGGTCTTATTGTATGTTTAGCTTGAAAGCTAGTATTGATATTATGTGAATTAAATATGATTTTGATTTGGTATGAAATCGTACCCCAAAAGGGGATTGGATAATATTTTTCATCGTCTGATTGTTTGATTATCAGATTTTTATTTAAATGTTTGAAATAAATTTTATTGATTAATTTTAAGGGAAAGTGGTTGTTAGAAGCTATTTGTTTATAATATTTAACTCTATGTTGAAGTCAGCTTTATCTAGGGTAATCGAGAAAAGTCTAGAAAAGTGGTAATGAAAAGCTGCGAATTTCTGGCTATTAGGGTGATTTGAGCTATAAGGGATGGTACTGTCGGTGGATGTAGGCTTACGGAATATTGAAAATTTGATCTTATTATTTATACGTGTTAGTTTAAGATCTAAAAATGCTAAAGATTTGTTGGTTTCAATTTCAAAAGTAAAATTAATGCATGAGTGTAAAGAGTTTAAGAACGTGATAAATTTTTGAAGGTCGGAGGGTACCCTTAAAAATGGCAAAAATATCTTCCATATATCGTTTGATAAAGAAAATGTGTTGAAAGAGGGGACTATTTTTTATTTTATTTTCCAATTCTGACACAAACAATTCAGCTAAAAGAGGGGACAGGCTAGAACCCATTGCAACACGTGAGTTGTTTGTAGTATTTAAAGTTAAATTGAAAAAAAAAATGTTGTAAAACTAAGTCTACTAAACTAACCAGAATACAAAGGTTATCAATATGGAATTTCTCAAGATCGGTATTTTTTTTAAGTAAGTCTGCAACTAAAGGTAAACAGTCCTTAAGAGGAATGCTAGGGAAGAGGTTAGAAACATCAAAAGATACTAGAAAGGATGAATAGGGTATAAAAACTTAGTGAGATAAAGTAAGGCGTGGTTGAGCCAAGAACTCAGCTTGTCACATGGAGAGCCACAATAAGAAACTACTGGACGAATAGGCAATGACAAAATGTCCAAGATCACAAGGCAGTTGCCCTTGTCTGCTTTAGTTAAGGTCAAGTTATTAGTAGTGATCTTATTCTGTCATTCTATCTATCTAAGATTTTAGCGTCTTAAGATTAGCGGAAACACTCCAGGGAGAAAAGTTATTGCGCCTATGATATGTGTTAATACATGAAGCAGCCTGGGATCTGAGTGTCTCCTTTAATGGGAGATCATTGATAAAGGTAAAGTTGTTTTCGCACTCGACCGCCAAATCCCTTCTTTGGGATATGATGTGAAAATTATAGTTTAAACCTGAATTCAACATACAGTTTTCGTTATCTGTAAAAGTAACATTGCTTAAATTAAGTGTTCTGGGGTAAAAAGAAAAGTTAGGTGAGTTATTTTTGGAAGTGTTAATGCGAAGTTCAGATGTGAAAACTGAACTATCAAAACTTAAATTCATAATAGATCTGTGAAACTTACAGTCCGTGGCTGTTGAGTTGAAGACATCGTCTTTCTTCATTATTTTGTTTTGTTCGGAAGGGAAGTTTAGTGTGCTGTTAGTGGTTTTGGCGAGAACATTGATTTTGTTTTTAGACGTTGGAATTTTAATTTTTTTTGATTGTACACATAGCTAAGAAGTTCTGAATGAAAAGAATCCCACTCGGCTGCATGTATGAAATCATTTAAATGTAAGTATAAAAGTTTCGGTTTAAGATCGATTATGCTAAGTTTAAAATAGAATTTCTTAAATTTCCTCTTTAATTCAAACCTTGATTTCTATCCTCAATGCTTTGGTGCCTGATGTAGACGTTTAATAAATAAGTGGAGGGAGTCTGCAAGATTCTTATTTTACCTTAACCTACGACTCCACTACAAGTATTAACTATTTCTTCATAAATATGTAACTGTTGTACCAATGAAGAGTCTGCTGGAAAAGTGAAAAACTTTTATTGTCTTTGTGTCTCGACTATCATTTGTAATCCTTACACCGATATATTTATAGTTGTCACTATTTTCGACTTAGGTCTCTTAGTTCTTTTCCTCTTTCACATTCTTTCACCTCCTACCACTGCATATCCTTTTTTGGATAGGTTAATTGATAAACCTCACTTCGTGTATTCTTTATTAAATTTCCATAACTAACATATATATAGTTGATACCATTCTGAGTTCTGCAAGTATTTCTTGGTCATCTGCCTAATGCAAGCGATAATGTTTATAATCTCCAATTGGAATACACATATCGAACTTCACATTTTCTTTCCAGGTTTTCTAAACTTTCTTCAAATAAATCTTAGAGTGTAAGTACAAAGCAGCAGCCTTAACATTTGGTCCTTTGGTCTTCTAACGAAACTTCTATATTGTTTCCTTAAGACGGAACACTTTGTCTATAAGAGAACGACCAGTACGAAAGTCATTCTGATGTTGAGCGTCTTCATAACAATCTTCAATTCGGCTTTTAATTACCTTTACTTACAACCTACAAATTGAGTTAGTTACACTAAGCCCTCGGTAATTTCTCCAATCCTTTCTATTATCTTTATCCTAGTATAAATGCAGTTTTCCAGTCTGGGGGTAGCTCTTCGCCTCTTAACTATGGATTATAAGTATAAGCCATTAGGTGAAATAGTTTGTCAGGACCATTTTTAATCAGTTCTATTAGCACTCTTCTAGTCTAACAGTCTTTCCTTTTTGACATGTTTTTATTTCTTCTGGGGTTATTTCAGTTTTTTCATAGCAACAAATATCATATTTTTTATTGCAAATATAATTATTGAAATCCGGCTAACCGCTTTGTCCATAGTATTTTTCTTTTTCATAGGGCTTCTATTTCATAATTTCATCTCTCATTTCTATTTTTGATATCTTCGACTTCTCCAGCGTTGTCAAAAGCTTTAATTATTTCGTTATATGAATAAACTAATGATGACTATCAAATGCTGTGTAATTTCAAGTTAAGCCGCATTCGATATAGAAACTGAGTAGATTCATTTTCAAAGCTTTGTAGAATATACCTTTTCGATGAGTTACAATAATCGTAGTGTTGTAATCAAGTGATTTTAATGTTTGTGTAGATCCAGTTTTAGTCCCTTTCTCAAGCATTTTAATCTTTTTTATCATTGTTGTAGATGCCACTTTTATTCATTGTTATTTATTTTAACTTTTTGACCTTGCCCGAGGCACTATATCTTTAATATGTATTGACGAAAACCCTCAATTTGTATCTCTGATGATAGACATGTTTTATGTCCAAAACATGTAGGATTATTAATTTTTTAAATAAATTTAGTGGAGGATGATGAGCATTTTTAGTTACCCATTTAATACAATAATTTACTTGACCTGTGGTTTTATCTATCGATCTCTGAGCTCGTTTCTTCTTTTTAGTATCCTACCTAAATTCATTATAAATATTGAAATTGAGAAGAAAGAAAAAACCTATTTATTGAATGAATTGAATTTTAATTCGAAAATAGATAGAATACTTTTTTTATAATTTGAAACAAAGTAATTGTAGTTTTATATTAAGCCTACTTATACCTATAACTTAATTTTTTGCGTTTTATCAATTTTTTATTTTTAATGCTAAATGCTTTTTTGAAATACTGTCAATTATGGATGCTTTTTTATTTTTAAAAAAAAGATAAAAAATATATGTTTTTATAATTTAGTTTAATACCTACTCAACAGCGACTTCTTTTTCAAAGTAAAAAAAGTTTAATAGAAAATCTCTCCCGAATATTCGTATTTCAGTTCGGGGACGTCGCGCTGACAAAAACGTCCCCCACGACTGGATTATCTTATTTCTTGCTTTTGGCAATATGATATTACAGGCTACTAAGTAAAGGAAACAATGTTTTTGCACATTTCTCACCTGTTTTTTGCACCTCAGGCCTATACGTATACTGCCGTTAGTATCCAAAATCTTGGAAAAATTTATTCACCAACAAATTTGGGCATATATTAAATCACATTCTTTAATTCCTGAATGCCAGGCAGGTTTAAGAGAGAGTTTTTCGATACTATAAGTTACGAAATGCTATTAGCAAAATTAAATTATTTTGGATTTTCTGGTGATGCAGTAATTTTTTTTAAGTCTTATTTAGCTGGCAGAGCTCATTGCGTAGTTCTTAATAAGGAATTTTGCACTGAAAAATCAAGTTACCACATTGTATCTACGGGTGTCCCGCAATTTCGGCCCATTGCTCTTTTCTTTATATGTTGCTGACATGACATCTTGCGTAAAACATTCAGCAATATGCGGATGATTCCCAACTATATCTTTTGTTTTCACGCCAAAATCTTTCTATAGCTCAATTTCCGTTTAATCAGGATTTAAAAAGTATTGACAGCTTTTCACAGGATCACAACTTAAAATTAAATGCTTCCAAATCTTATACAATAATACTGGGTTGTGGCAAAATTGCTTTTGCGGTTTCTCCCAATTTTCATGCACAGATTTGAAATGTTCAGCTACCAGTAGTCAATGAGGTCAAAAATCTGGGCGTGTATTTTGACAGTGGTATTACATTTTAAACTCATATCAAAAATAAACTTAAAAAAACTGCTTACTCTATACAAAACTCCAAAACTGCTGTATGCGTTTCGCATTCAAAATACCATTTAGGAATCATATTACTCCCTATGTAAATAACAATTTTATTTTGAATATGTAAAATCGTAGAAAATGCCATATGTACACCTTTATTTATAACATTTTAAAAACTGGAGAGCCTCTATATTTAGTAAATAATTTTAAAAATCATCTTCATATGTATAACACTAGATTTAAAAATTTATTTAGAGTCCCACGCATAGAAACACAAATTTTCAAAAATCTTTTGTTTTTGTAGCCTCTCAACTTTGGAATAAATTGTCTGAGTATGTTAAACAATTTTCAATAGGAGTATTTAAAAAATATATTCAAGACTATTTCCTTGAAAAACAGCAATGGAATGCTTAATTTAATTTCAAATAAATACAATTAAGGTGTTAAAAACCATGAAAATAGCTGTATAAATTTTTTTTATAGGGATTTGGTATCCGCTCGCCTCCATCTAAAATTTCTTTATGTCATGTGGTTGAAGCATTTGGTGTGATCCTAGAAATTGTTTTAATTGTTGCTTTTTCTTTATTAAATCTCTTATTACTTAGAGGAAATAAGACCAAACAATGTACCAAGAAATGCATGCTAGCCATTTTATGCTGAAAACAATGTAGAGTCACTAGTTATGTATCTAAAAGTATTTGTTTCGTCAGCGAAACATGTGTCGAGAGTAAAAATAAAGTGTTCGTTGGTGGTAAAACTGTCTCGTAATTTAATATAAGTTTGTTATAAATTTCTTTTTTTTTTAAATTGCTAATTCAAATTGGCAATTAAAGGTGTTTGGATATGAAATTCAATTTAACCAACTTATTCGCTACCAAAAAGGTATTTTTGATAAGGTTCGATTCCTCTAACGGTTTTGGAAAAATTTGCTGTATTTTATTTAATTCTAAATAAAATACCAGACGTATTTTAGACAGTATAATTATGATCACTAAACTTACACACTTTATGTTTTTTAATTTTTTGGTAATAAATGGTTTTTATTTTGATCTTGACTTTGATAATTTTGATTTTCCTATTTTGATATTAAGTCATATTATTGTTTAAAGATATTTTAGATTTTATGGAAAAAAATATTTTTTGCAAGCTGATATCTAACTTACAAATTTCTTCAAAGAATAAAAACTCCTTTACTAAAATTAAAAAAATAGTTTTAAAAAGTAGTAGTAAAAAATTAGCCGTAAAAGTTACAGTGACCTATACCTTATTATTTATTATATCGTATTTAGAATTTAAAATGACAGTAAGTGTGTATAAATATGTCTAAAATAAACGGTTTTTGAAATATTGAAATTTTAATGTTTATATACATATTTTCTTTATATACAGCGTGTTACAAAATTCGGTGCAAATATTTTAATAGCGTATTGTTGTAGTCAAAATAACACTTTTTTTTCTATAAATATGTGTTCTAAAATGCTTCCCTTTAGAACTACAGCCCGCGCAAATTGCTTAAAGCTTATTTGGAACACTGACTACATTTCTAGGTAAAATCTTTTGAAAATTTGCAAGTTGTTTTTTTAAGAGCTCTTGACATTTTCCGTCCTAAAAATGGTGTAAACACAGATGCAGGGAGGCTTACCCTTATAATAGCCCATATTTTAGCTTTCCAATAAGAATTTTTAAAATTTAAAAAAAAACATCTAGTTAGCATTGAGAAAATCTAAAATTATCATTCCTTGCATTTTTTCGATACAATTAATTTGATTGATTTAATAATACTCCTCTTTCGTTTACCAGCGATTTTCTCAAAAATGGGTAATTGTAACGAAAAAATGCAGGAAACCAATTTTTGGATTTTTTTATGTCTAACTAGATGGTGTTGCTAGATTTCTGATTTTCTTTTCAAAAACATAAGATAGGAGTCATCAGAAGAGTAAGCCTTCCTGAATCCTCCCCTAAAATTCGATTTACATAATTTCTTGAACAAAAAATTAAAAGAGCATTCAAAAAACGACAATTTTCAGGAGATTTGACGTATAACTGTAGTCACGGTTCCAAATAATTGATTTTCATCAATCAATTTGCTTAAGCTGTAGCTCTAAGGGGGAGCATTTTCAAAAATATTTTCTATAGCAAAAAAAGTCTTATTTTGATTCCATTAATATGCTCTGAAAATATATACACAGAATTTTATAACCCCTGTATAATACAAAAACGCTTACAGAAGAACGTTAAGCAAAAGATAAAAAAATATGTGTCTTTTTTAATTATACACAGAGTGTTCTATTTAAAGTAACAAAGACTTTATTGAATTTATATAAAAGCGGATATACCGTATTACCGTTGATTAAATATTTAAGAATAAAACCCAAATAAAAAACCTTTGAATAAAATTGTTGAAACCCAAATATTCAATCAACGATATTACTAAAAATAATTATAGATGATAGATTTTAATCTAAATTTTTATTTGCGTACTTTTCAATCAGTTGTCGTAATTCATCGTAAGATACGCTATACATATTTAATAATATATAATGGACCAAGCATATCAGTTATGTTTAAGAATAAATTAATAATATGTAGGCGATAAGGACACTTTTGTTGAGAACAAAATAATTTTCTACTGGTTCCGAAAAACGTCTGTCGTTATACTAAAATGTTTATTAATTATAATTAATATTAATGCATGTTTATATAACTCGTTTAAAAAGATTTAAAATGGCCGCATGATTATTCAATTATATTACCACAGATAAATCAGGAAGTTTTTTTTCTAAATAATACTTTTCGCTTAAATAATTAATTATTTTGTCTGTCATATCATGTTTTGTTATACATTTGAGCATTAACACTTTACAATAACAAGTTTTATAATATAAAAAGAGTATATTATAAAAAATGACCAATGGAAAATAAACCGTAATAATTGATCTTATAATAATTAAATATTCAATTATTATATTAAGATATTATTATTATATTATAATATTTTATTATTTTATAATTATTGTTTACTATTTCTGCATAAATAATTTAATAATCCTTCGGTAAAAAGTTTAATAAAAATCTATCGAGTTTTAAAAATTGCTTTTACAACAGAAAAATATGAGAGTAAGAAATGAAATAAACCAATACCTATGATTAGTAGATTTCAACAAAATTCGCACAGCGGAAAGGTAATTTCCTCGGAGCTATAAATATAGCTGAACGTAGCCCTGGGTACATGCTCAGCAATTTTATAACAACTTTTATAGTGAAAAAGCTTGATTTAGAGAGCATTATCGAAGTATTGCGGTTCGATTGCCGCAACGAAAAACTAAACGTCCGGTCGTAAATTTGTCGCGCGTGTTTCTTTAGTACTATTTATTCTAGACAAGACCGGGGTAAGAAGTCTCAATTTAAATTATTAGTTATGAAGAAAAGGGTAGTTTTTTATTCCCTATTCCCTATTTAATTTGATTATTTTTTTTTTATAAAGGGTGTTTAAAAAGAATTGGAGATATAAAAGGGCATTTCTCATTTAGGCTATAAATATAATTACAAATATATTTTCCTAATTAGAAACCTTATTATTGAAGATATACAAGATGTTTTTTAACATTTCAAAATTCAGAATCGTGTCCGTTGAATGAAATCGAGCAAAAAAGTTTGTATGAACATAGATTCTAAATGCATCAAGTTATAACTCAAAAACAGTACTTTATAAAAAAAAATATAAATCTGAAATGTTCAGTTCCGAATAAATTAACTTCCTTGTGTTATTATTTATCCTTACATATATGTAGTAAGAAAATGATGAAATTGTAAAAACTGTTGTCAATAGGATCAAGAGTATTTACAAAGTTTGATATGTTTTAAGACCTTACCTTAGCCTTTACTTTTTTACTTTACTTAAGAAAACTTACGGAAGAACAAAATTTATTGACAAATGATTTCTTAATATTGTGTCATTTATTTAATAAATCTACATTTAGGGTAAGGTGAGGAAAGTGAGAAGGAAAAATCCGCCTATTAATGAGTTTGTTAACTTTTATCGTATAAAAGTGATTCTTAGCCGACTAATTTGTTTTATATAACAAAAATACAATATCCGACAAATATTTACATAAATTCCTTTTTGTAAATACAGGGTGACAATCGGGAACCGAATTTTTTTATAACGCATAGTACAAAGCTCTAGGCAATTAGAGAGAGACAAGTGCGCATACAATACAAATATAGAGAAATGCGTGTTGTCTAATGAATAGTCAGAAATGCCGTTGATAGGTCTATTGACGTTGTTGAAAAGGACGGGGATCTTGGGTAGCGTGTGGCGGAAAATTTAAACCTGATCTATGGCGCAATATTTAAATTTGAAGTAATTTGCAGAACTACAGAAGTTTATGCGTTAACAGAAGAGTGATGACAGATATATTTAAACAGAATTTTATCCTTATATAAAATCTTATACAATACGTTTATCAGTTTGAAAATACCTGTATTTTATTAAAATTATTAATTATGAATTCCAAAGAAAAATAAATGTTAATATTGTCTAACTCAGACAACCGTATTATTTTAATATTATTTCATTTTAATTTAGTTTTTAAGAAACTGCTGATTTAGGACATTTTAGTCCGGATTTTGAAAGTATTTAGACATAGATACTTACCAATGATTATAACGTAGCACCATAGGTATCGGAGCAAATTTTAAATAACAAACAAGACCAATTTGTCTTTTAAATATTTTATTTTAAGATGAATTGAAACAGATTTACCAAAGGGCTTTAAAACACATAAAAATAATTACATTACATTCTAAATTAAATACTGTAAATTGTAAGCATGGTATCAATAATAAATTTTATGTATGAATATGGAATTGTTGTAGAAATAACGCATATTTTTTTTAGAAAAAATTAGCAGTTTTTTTTTCATTTCATGCCAATTGATTATAAATCTTTTATACAAGATAATGTAACTTTTTTTAACCCCAAGTTTATTACTGTTCTTTGTAGAAAAAATAAAGGAACGGGGCTGTTGTAAGGTTTTCTTAGGCCTTAATAGGCTTAATGTATCAAAGAAAAATATTGGAAAGTAAGGATTAAAGAGTGCGAGTTAATGGTAATTAGAAAAAATGTCTCAAATACTGAGACTGCATTTAAAAATAGAGAAAAAGGTATAACCTTACTACAACCAGAAAGAGGACTCATTAGAGTTTTTCTTAATAAAGGAAAACCTATCATTATACAGAAATTTAAGAGATGTCTGGTGAATTAGACCTTGTAAGATTCGCAACCATGGTTTTAGCCAAACTGTTTGTTCTTAAAATAAACTTTTTTATAAACTGAATCTCCTAATTTGGGCAACATCAATGAATATATCTTGAGAAACACTTTGGGACTGGGTTGCAAATAGGACTTTTTTGCATTAGGGATCTTTGAGTAATTATGCTTTATTATTGAAAAAAAATCGATGATTGTGATATTTTTACTAGTACTTAGTATATAGAAACTAGTGCATCAAGCATATTTGCATAAATATTTTAACCTAGATGAAGACAAGGAAATCTAAATTCCCAACATTTTGATAAAAATTGATAACTGCGACATAGATATGTCAAAAATAGTATTAAACTTGTAATTATAATTTGGCAAATGATAATGCATCCAAAATGCACCTTAATCTTATTCGAAGAGACTTAGGAAAACATTGAACAATTTACCTGTCCTCTGCTTTGTGTAGTTGCCCAATGATTGGATCTTTGCAAGCTTGTAAAATAATTTATCAACCCATGACACCGGAAAATCACAAAAAAAACTACAAAAAGCTAAAACATTAGTTAAAAATTTTTAGTTAAAAGAAAATCATGAGGCTTGGCTTGTTTTTTTGTTGCCATCTAAAGGAAAGATAAAAAAGGACAGTCAAGTCGTCAAATACGACATTAAAAATATTAGCCAATCGGAATCAGTCATCGACCATCTTGGGTGGTAGACTCTTCCACCCCGCCATATTCAACCTTCATACCCATACAAGTTAGTAGGGGTTACTGTCTCTGTAGTGGTGTGCCAGTTCAGTAAAGATGGAGCAGTAGACCGTAGAACACCGAATAATTGCATACGATACGTTTATCATATATCATATAATCGGAAATAGGTTAGACAAATTTTGGATAGGAACCTAAAACTTCAACCCTACAAATTAGAGATTGTTTGGCAATCAAAGGAAAGAGATTTTAAACATCGTGAGGTTTTCGCTGCACAAGAATGCAAATTGTTTTGACGGATAACTTGACTAACTTGAACGAGTCAGCATCTCCTAATGAGCGACGAAGCTCATTTTCACTTAGATGGAGTAGTTAGTAAACAGAGTTGTAGGTACTGAGCTCCTAAATACCCACGAAATATCCATGAGCGTCCTCTAAATTCTGAAAAAGTCACCGTATGGTTTACCATAATGGTCTAACTCGCTTTATTAGTAGGATATCCGGATTTTCCGGAGAACATTTCCGGAACCTGTTCTCAAGGAAAACTTATTTCATGTTTCCGAGATATGCTGTGGGATCTTGGAGCCCACAGCACTTAGACTTAACAATTTGTGACTTTTTTCTATAGAGGTATCTATGGGGATATTTTATGGGATGGTTATCATATTGATGATATTATTTTCTATACTTAGTTTAGATTGTAAATGGCATAGTATAAGCTTCATTTTTATGTTAATAAAATAATATTTTCCTGCAAATCTCTTATGTAACATTTATTTTAAAATTGTTCTCTTATCAGTTGTTACCCTGTACCTAGTGCATAATACATCTTACTCACTAGCACCTGATAAAATCCATGACATTACTTTTCAAATATCTGGGCTTTTCAATGAATTTGCTCTCTCAAATGCAGTATAATACTCAATGAGTATTCTTTATTTACTGTCTTACATTTTTGCAAGAATTTTGAGTGCATATTATCGCGATAATCTGAAAAAACTCTTAATATTTGTTTATTTGTCAGTCGCCATTCTGGAGAATATTGACTGTTCCATATCAAATTTGTAAATCCATTCCTCATCACTATATAGTTACAATATGTTATTAATATGGGATTATTATTGATCCATTCGAACAACGAGTACTTGCAAGAGTTATTAAATATTAAGAGTGAGACAGATGAAAAAGACGTTATCTTCCGTTCAGGAGATGTAAGAATACCAACACCAACACCTCAAGGAGTTGAAAATGCGACATCTCTCACGCCATGGTAAGGCCAGGTATTACCATGATAATAGACGACTTCTAAAAAAGCAGGCTACTAAAAAAGGGTTCTTCACCAACAAATGTATTAAATTATTTTAGAAGTGTGAAACAATAAAAATACCTAAGGAGTGGAACGGAGGCGTCATATCTACACCAAAGGAGGGAAACAAGAAACAGTTTCGAAATTATATAGGTACATATATGGCTTATCAACATAATATATAAAGTTCTAGCAATTATACTACTGAGGAGGCTGACCCTATATTATAGGTGACGATCAATGCGGATTTTTTGCTGGCAGGTCAACAATGGATTAAATATTTTTTATCAGACAAATATTGAAAAGAGACCACCCATCACAGAAGGTTTTGCGCATTAGGATTCAAAACTTCTATTGGCTTTTGCTGATGACATAGACACAGTGGCTGCTTTAATAGGTTTTTTTCACAGCTAGAGGAAGAAGCAGATAATCTGGGACTGGGACGAGTAAACGAAGAAAAAATAAAATATACGCTGATTAAAAAGAACTCTGTTCAACGTCGTACTTCAGTAAGTACCTAGATAATCACGGATGACAATCAACTAGAAAAAGATGTCTCAACACGAATAATGGTGGGAAATAGGGGAATTACACTCTCTTGCATTACTATCGAAATCTAAACTGCTAAATAAATTAATCCAATTTAACGATATATAGGGCCCTAGTTCGTAAAGTAGTTATTTATGGTAGCGAAACCTGGAGCCTCAATCAACGGGAAATAAATAAACTTTTTGTGTTTGAAAGAAAAATTCTCAGAATAATATTTGGAACTCTTAGAGGTGAAAAAATGAGTGTAGAAAAGACGCAGTGCTGAATTGACAGCAATATATGGCACTGAAAATGTAGTCAGACACATAAAAGCTAACCGCATAAGATAGGCAGATCATGTAGTAAGATCATAAAACCATAGATTAATAACGACAGAATTCTTTGAAAGAGCAGATAGCAAAAGATCAATAGAGCAAAAGATGGAAAGATGCTGTCTGAGCATTTGCCTAGAATGGGAGTTTAGCAGTGGTAAGTGGAGGCACAGGATTGTAGTTGATACAGATTTTAAAAACAGTAAAGAAGGAGAAAAAGGACATGTCTCATCCATCTTTACACAATTGGGCTTTTGCAGAAAGTTTAGGTCATGAGACACTAAGTCAATGTGTTCCAAGCTCCAAATGGTATAAACTGATTTCTAAGACGTAAAAATGTCAGTTTATTTGAACGATGTTATATATTACGAACAATAAGACAAATTTTTTACCACATCATGACCGCATGCTTTTGGTAAAGTCAAAATTCCGTTTGCAATTACAAATCTCAAGATAATTTTTTTTTTTCGATAATTTTGTCTATTGTAAAATTTGCACACACTTTTAAAATTAATTGACAAATTTACTACTGTAAAGCAACTAAATATCAGTTGGTGCAGAAACTTAGTTGTGCCAGTAAGTAAGTAGTAACAGTTGTGTCAATTTCACAAAAAAAATAATATTGACAATTATTTCACGCGGGCTTTTTAAATGATCGATCCTCGGTACTTTTCAATATCAAATACAAACACTAGGAATTTACTGGCAAAAACATACATTTAAAAAAAAAACAAATTTTCAACCAAAATAGTTAGCATTTGGGTTTACCTTTACATTTGCATTTAATGAAAAAATTCACTAACCAAACAATATCATAATCCACAAACCAATTCTTCCTGTAGCTAGTTCAATTTTCAAAGGAATTATAAAAAAATTCCATAACGGCAAATACACAAAAGAATGGCATCAAATACTAGAAAACTTTTCAAAGTATTCCCCTGTTTTACATGATATCGGGTAAAAATGTAGAAAGTTTTGGGAACAGAGCGTTTTCTATGCTGAATGCAATATGTAACCTAAAAATAAAAAAAAAAATCCATTGTGATGCAAAGCGTGCGATTGAAAGCTTTTGGTTTCATGTAAGGCAAGAATATTAAAAAGAAAAAGTTAAAAAGAAATTTTATTTTGTTCTGTGATGGATTGTTATTACCATATATGCCTGGTAAAATAATTAAAGAAAAAGGTAATTGGTGTTGATTACCACGAAAAAAAATATAAGGAAAGATATAAAAGACTCCTAAATTATGCAAACAAGGCACTGTAAAAGGACTTACCTATACAAAACTTTTTCACATCTTATCTAATTCAAGTTAAATGCCTTTCTTCCACTAAAGTTATTTCTTAAAAAAAAGGTTTTTTATGATTCTAGGATATTGGTAATATTGGTAAGATTGATTGAATGATGCATCGCCATATTTTAGAGTTTTAGAAAATATGAAAGATAGCAAGATTCCAGCGAAATTAAAATTATTTGTTTAAACTACGGTGTCAAAAAAAGCATATAACTATCTACTAGATTTTTGTTATTTGATGCAAGTTATTTTTACCTTGTTTTATATATGTACGTATATACATAAGTCTGTCAGTTTTCGCTGCATGCAATTTTTTATTGACTGTGCTTCTTCTGATTATGTACGTAAAACGAAAAATGTTTTAAAAACGCTTTACTCTTTTAATATATTACTCACAAAAAACCAATTAGCCTTTAAATAAAAAAAAAGATCCTTACTGCATCTAAAAATATACCACGTATCGTAGATTCGTCGCAATTTAAAGACCCTCCACGAAAGTTAAATATTTTTAATTGCATGAAGTTTTAAAGAAACCGAAGCCGGCCCTTGGAATGGTCTTCGGTTAAAACTTTTCAACTATTTGAACCCTTAAGGGGGCACTTAAGTATAGACGAGACCAGGATCATAAATTAAAAACCGTCTAAATTTATATAGTTTAAGTGGTTACCTTATTAACTAATTGCAACCAAGTTTTTTAGATAAAAGTTAAAAGGATGTATTTGTCTTTAAAATAATAAAGCACTAGATTGAATGGTTTTTATATTTTATATTCTCTAAGGCTCTATATAACCCATCGAAATTTATTGCACTTCAGCAAAATCTTTCCAACTTTTCTATCAGAAATCAGGCACTTTATCAATGCGTTGTTAAGTTCAACCTCGCAGAATGGCTTCAATTTTGTCAGGTTAGTTTGGAAAGTTCACTTGCGCTGGATTTGGATTTACGATAAGAATTTACGTCGACCTAAATATTATATATTATAAATTTATACAAAGTATAGGATTTTCTGTAACTACAGGAGGTATTGGGTTAATTGTTTCCGAAATTATAAATAGATCATTTTTTATTAATAAGAATTTATCTTTTCTGTAGGGTAACAAGTTTTTAATTAGATCTATTTTCTTTAAAGAGGTTATTAAATTTAAATCGTTTTTTTATTATCAATTATTTCAAAGTTTTTGCAAAAAAGTAATGGCTTAAATATATCTCTATGATTATTAATATTTCATTGTCAAAGTTTAGAATTGATGTAATGTGGCTTGTTTTAATTTTTATGCAAAAAATCTTATTTGCAAAAATTGATGCTTATTATTATTAAAGCCTTTTATTAAAGAACCTTTAGAAATTAGTTACGTCACGGAGAGAAAGTCTTATTAATTTATTAAAGTTTTTGTTTCTGTTGCTGCTCCGCTGCTGGATCACCAAATTGTGTTGTGTCTCTGCTGCTGGGAACAGCAAGGGTTATTTGTGGACTGTATTTTAATAGGTGAATTAAACAAACAAGTCCATCGTGAACCACTTCTTTATTTAAGAAATATACTCAATATGTAAAGAAGGTGGAGGGCTTATTTGACGGCGTTATGTTAGTAGTTGACAACAACGTGCCACGTTCACCTTTTCTCTCCGCCATGAGCTTTTGACTTCGACGCTGTCAAAACGATTGAGGTGTTTAATTAAAGTAAACCTTAACATGCCCCTCACCTTGAAAGAATGAAAATACTTTCAATGAAAACTAGAGGATTAGAAATCACTAAACTTAAACAATATGACTTAACCCAAGTAAAAAATTAAAATACGCAGGTTAGTTGAAATAGATGAAGTAGAAATGAAAATGAACTTATTAATTATTAATAACGGAGACTTACTAAATTAGAACTATTCTAAACAATGTCAACTTTGCTAAATGTCAATTGTCACTAATTGGAAGCGGACACAGTTTGGTAACAGTGCATCTAATGTTACCCGATATAGTTTTCACGGATACAACGCGCACAACACCATCATTCCCTGGATAGAGGGTATTAACGCGACCTAATTTCTACTTAAACGGTGGCAAGTAATTGTCTTTGATAAGAACCATAGTCCCTAATTGAATGTTCGGTTGGTTCTTCTTCCATTAAAGTCTAGTTAGCAAATTACAAATATTGTCTTAAAAGTTCTAATTGCTCAAAATTAGATAATCTATTGATAGCAGTATTCTGTAAATCAGGGTGAATAACAGATTGAACTGATCGCCCAATTAAAAAATGTGCTGGGGTGAGCACTTGCAAATCATTTGGATCTATCGAGAGTGGCGTTAAAGGTCGTGAATTTAGAATAGCTTATATCTGGGTAATTACTGTGTAAAGACCTTCGAAAGTCAATATTGTGTTAAGTAAAATCCTTTTTAAGTGATGTTTTGCCGCTTTAACACCAGCTTCCCACAAACCACCATGATGAGGAGAATATGCTGCAATAAAATGCCATGAAACTTCAAAAGATGATTCTAGATTTTCCTTAAGTGTTAGTGAATAATTTTCCTTTAAATAGTTGCATGCGCCTACAAAATTAGTACCATTGTCAGAATAATCATTCAATGGTTTACCACGTTTTGCAATAAATCTCTGAAAAGCTTCAAGAAAGGCCCACGTGCTTAACTCAGTGACCAGCTCCAAATGGATCGCTTTTGTTGTTAAACAAATGAAGAGTGCTAAATAACATTTGCTTATCTTGCAACCACGTCCCTTTCGATCCTTTATTTGAAAAGGTCTAGCATAGTCAATGCCAACATCAGAGAACGGAATTCGAGGACTGACTCGGGAACTTGGAAGATTACCCATGATAGGGTTAGGTGAAGTGGGATTGAAACGAAAACAAATGAGGCACTCTTTGATAATTCGCTTTGTTAAATTCTTACCAGATATATCTCTGATGTGTGCAAGTAATAATTGAGAGCCGCAATGTATAAGCACTTTGTGTTCATGCTGAAGAATCAACTTGGTTAGGTGATACTTGGGACACAACACTGCTGGATGTTTCTTATGAAATGAGTACGATGAGTTTTTTAGTCTTCCAGTAACTCGGATAATTCCTTCTTTAATAAAAGATGAGAGACTGAGTAGCCTACTTTCATTTAACACTACCCCAAATTTTAACAGTTGTTGATAGTCATCAAAAAATGACTCACGCTGTGATAGTTTGACTAACATGTCTTTAGCATTGCGAAGTTGAGATATTGTCAAATGGCTAAAATGCCTATCGAATTTTTTAATTCGGCAGTTAAAAATAAACCTAAGGCCGAATGCCATAATTCGAGTAATACGAGTGAAAGTTGAAAATTTGTGGAAAGGAAATACATTTTGATTTTCGATTTCCACAAATGTTTGGGTTGTTTTGCGAAGATCTGGCAATTCTGTAACAGCTATTGGTTTGTGCATGTGAATATCTAAGGTTTTTGAGAAATGCCAAAGGGTATTCTTTGATGAGTTAGGAATGCCCATGGGACCTGACACCAACCAACCCAATTTGCTATTCTGCAGAATAGGCTTATTGGGACTTAAAGTAATGCGTTCCGCAGAAATAATATCCCAAAATACCTGAGCTCCAATAAGTAAGTCAACGTGATTGGGCTCAAAGAATGTTGGATCAGCTAAATGATAGTTAGTTGGAATATCTAGACATTCTGGATTGAAATATGTGTTAGGTAAATCACCCGTGATTTCTGAAATGACTAAACAATCTAACATTAAAGTTGTTATAAAGTTGTAGACTTGAATTTGACTCGATATGATTTGTTAATATTAGACCCTGAATTGAGCATTTACGTTATTTACTTCTAGAATAAGGCTTTGTTCAAGACATTATAATAGTCACAAAATATATGGTGTTAGTAGGTCTACCTTTATTAAACAAATCTGGTCACATTGATTACACTTCACACAAAAAGTTGCAAGACGGTGGTAACACATTGTAGAATCATCTAGAAATCCATTATTGCAATTAAGCGTAGAGTTTAATCAACTATAGTTCGTAGTAAATAAACTTCGATGCACGTTGTATACCTATACAACGTTGCCGGGTTTTACATATTATTTTTGAGCCTAAATAACCTGCAGGTAAAAAATATATCAATAGCTACTTTAAGTGAAGAGTTTGAAACTTAAAAAATCACAAGATTAACCTCAAAATGCAGATAAATAAATCAAATTTGGCTAACGCTATATGTCTTTTGTTACCAACAGAATTAGGGGCGGAAAATTTAAATGTATCAATGTCATGTTGGCTGCACCTGGTATGAACTATACACAAATGATCCATTTAAGAAAAATGACAATGCCTACAATGTTTTAGACAAAATCTTCATTTTTCCATTACTTGACGTATTTAAATACGACCTAAATATATATTACTAATTCACTTTTAATAATTGAAAAATTACTACGTTATTGCATTAATTATATGTTTAATTTCAAGTAAAGTATATCTTACAAAACTATATTTATAACAATTAAAAGACCGCCTCTTCTAAATTTAATGCTAATATCTAATAATATAATAATATTCACAACGGACATTGTTGTAATTATTCCCAGAAATCACTTTTCGGTCATTAATAAATTAAACATTAAAATGTTATAAAATTTGACTTTTGGTAGGAGTAATATTTAAGAACGATCATCTCTTGAAGATTTGTCTAAGGTTCCGGTATCATCCTTTTGGTTAAAAATTTTAAGAATATTACTATTGTACTTATGTGGATCAAAAAACCTTTTCCCAAGCTTGATTAGGTTTCTTTGGTAAAAAGTTCACAGCGCAATAGAAGTCCTTTAAAGTTATGAAGGGTATAAACGACTTCTGAAGATTTTGTTATTTAAACTTCTAGATCAACAGGTGTGAGTCTAATTTAGAGTTTTGTATCTATAACGAGGCAATTTTAGGAAGGGCATATACTTTATATTCATCTTCAAAATTATTATTGCCAACCATAAAAAGCCGTTTCCTATGTTTCGGTTGAATCCAACCAATATCCTTTTGATATATGTATATGTATTTTTATCTAGCAATGCAGTTATTTATGACAAATTCACTAAATTAATTAATTAAATTAGAAATCTCATACTGTTGGTCGGATTTTAAAACATATAATTAAATTTGAATATGCGGATCTATTACTTTTTGGATCAAATTACACCTATAAAAAATGTTGTTATTATGGCACATAAAATTTTAAATTACATTACTACATCTGCAGCCATTTCTATTTGAGCATCATATATAAACTTTGTTTTTTTCGGTGGCTCCGATGATATTTCATGAAAATTTAAATTTTCAAAGTTTATTAAAATAATATAAGCTTAGAATTAAAATAAAATATTATCTTCGATTTAAGAGAAAAATTAAATTAGATTAGAGTTTTCAAATCCTCAACCTCATCATTAATAGGATAAAAGGAATAGTTTACATAAGATAACATAAGATATACAATATAAAATAACTTATATTGTATAAAGACCCTGATTAAAATATGACAGCTTTAAATCTTACTAGAATTTGTGTGTTATTTTTTGAATCAATATTAACGTTTTCTAAAATATTCCATAATTTCATTTTGTATAGTGATAAAAGAATTTGGAAAATTTATCTCTAATTATGGTTAATTTCTTGTTTCTAAAATAAGACATCTTATAGCATTTACAAGTCGACGAGAATCTTTAAAATCACTCGCATATATAAACATACAATAAAAAAAACTAATTATCGACAACTGATCGATAAATAATAAAATTGATTCAGAGATAAATACATATCCCAGCACATTTAGGCTGGTTTAAAAAAAAAATCAATTTATTGATAAAACACATTTTTTTACCATTTATGGGTATTAAAATTTTTAAAGAAATATTAGAATTAACAAGTTAACCTACCGATGGGCTTTTTAACAATTAGTCGGTTTAAGTTTATTAAAAGGAAAGTCGGGACATTGCATGAGTCAGGAAGCAGAAAATTATTAAAAAAAAATAGTAATACCCTTAATAAGGTTGTATTACACAGTTTATACATGATTCCTTCGTATAAATGTTTTATTGTTCACTTAACTGGAAGTGATTAAATATACTAATTTTTCGTTCCAGTCTATGATCCCTTATATAATTCTTCTTTTCGTTTGATTTCCTGGTTGCCTTGCCAAGTGTAGGTAAGTTCCATCCTTATTTTTTCATTTCCTAACCTACGAAATATCCCGTATTATCCGTTTTATCTGACTTACCCATGCTTTTGTTATTAAACTTTTCGTGATAATTTTCCTTTTTTTAAAATATAATTAAATATTTTTAAGCATGTATAGAGAATAATTTTGCTGAACATATAATATAACTTTGTTTGTCATAAGTTTAATAAAAATGGAATAATATTTTAGCTCAGCATACTTAAAACGGCCAAAAAAAAATAATTTAAAAATTAAAAACTTATAATAAAGCAAAATTAAGGGCTTAAAAGTAAATAAAATCCAGAAATGTAACATATATGAAAATAACATATGTATATGTAATGAAATATAACATAATGTATATAAAATATATATTTCTCAAAACCAGGTCATAGACATGATACCAAAATTAAACTTTTTGATAAAGAGACTCTGAGGTTTTTCTAAATATAATATTATTAAATAATTTAAGAATTAGTAGCAATCTCGTTTTAGCTCTGTTAAGCCATTACATCTGATGCTTTTCATTCAATAAGTGATTTGCCAACACACTAATTTCATAGGTTAAATAGATCTTGAATCAATTTCCAGAAGGCATGAGCCATATATTGAAATAAGTAAAATTTGACAATAATCGGCTATTATATAGAACTTAAGTCCTTAATACGGAAAAATTTTTCGATGCACATTATTACCTGTGACCTACCACTACTTATAAACTCATTATTTGCAATAATATTAAAAAGTTATTTAGGTCTTCATTTAATTTTACCAAAAATGTAGGCATCTTAATATAACTAACAATAATTTTATATGATTCAATTGATCACCAGACCTTAGAGTAATTCAATAGTATCAAAGTCATTAGTCCCAATAAAGTTGATAGCAAAATATTAAATCTGTTAACATAATCACTTATTTCGCGTGTTGGATAAATGTTTAAAAAAAAAACCAAGCTTTTCAATTTTTTTTCTTTAATTGCCAACGTTTCGGCCTATGTTAGGCCTTCTTTAGGGCACCACAAAATTAAAAAAAAAAATTAGTAAAAACATTTATAGACAAGTGAAAACGGTATGTTATACAGTGGTATCAACAATTAAAATATATTAAAAACAAATTAAATAGGTATATTAAAACTAAGAGGAGATATGGTTAAAATTAAATGGGAACATTTAAAATATACTTACAACAGAAACATCACAGCTCTACGTTTAATTGTGATAAATAGAACATAGTGGTTTCATATGATTGTATTTGGTTTATTTGTTGTTGAGAATTATTACCTGTTGGTTTGTACGTAATAATGTACATAACAATAATAAATGTTTTTAAATGTTATTAAATGGCTATACAAGGGTTATTTGAAAAGTATTCAAATTTGATTTTTGGATTTTATTAGATTAATTAAATTTGTGTAAGATATGCTTAAGTTGTCAGTATCTTGTTTTTTGCTTACATTGTTTTAATGTTTTTTTATGTTTATTATTTCTGAGATTAATCTTTTCTTATAGTTATTTGAAATGTCGATGATCTTTACCTCTTCAGAATTAAATTGGTGTATGGTCAGCATGTTTTGCCAGTTTAATTAATCTAAGAAAACCCAAAAATAAAATTTAAATACTCTTCAAATAATCCTTGTATAACTATTCAGCAACATTTAAAAACATACTTAAATATATTACTTATCTTAAAATATTTATAACGATAACTTAAAAAAAGCGAAAAAAACCTTTGTTTTGTTTACTATTTCATTATTGTTAAGTACATTGTTACTTCCGCACCAACAGGTACATTTTCCTTAACAACAAATAAACTAAATACAATCATATGAAACTACTATGTTCTATTTATCACAATTGAATGAAGAGCTTTGATGTTTTTATTGTAAGTATATTTAAATGTTCCCATTCAATTTTTAATTTCTTAATTTTAATCATACCACCTCTTAGTTTCAATATTCTTATTTAATTTGTTTTTAATGTATTTTATTTGTTGATAATATTTTAACCACTGTATAACATACCATTTTGACTTGTCTATAAAAGTTTTTAAAATATTATAGTGCCTTGAAGAAAGCCTAATATAGGCCGAAACGTTGGCAATTAAAGAAAAAATTTTAAAAACTTGAATTTTTTTTTGAGCATTTATGCAACTAAACCCTTAAAAATTAAAATAATGACTTATTTAATTTTTCAAGACTTTGTCAGAACTTTTAGATTGTAGGAAGAATGCTGATACGTATCGATGGTAGGGGTGCGTGTCAAATGACCCCCATACAACATCTTGTAAAATTACTACTAAAAAAGGTGAATACCATCGCCAACCAATAATAACAATAACATTACTATAACAATCATATTATTAATAATAAAAAATCACATAATAAAGTGTTATGCTATTAAAATTACACATTTTTAATTATTGTAACGGCTCTAAGCGGTCTAGTGACGTTAGCACCTCTCCTCTCCTTTAGTCCACCAGAAACTATCACATGCGCAATTCATGAAAGGCAAAGAAATGGCATGAAAGACTTGTCCACCTTAAACCTCTTTTATCTATGGACTTGTCAGTTAACAGTTCCTATTAACGAATACGTACAGGAAGTGTTTTAGAATGAAATGAGAATATGAAGTTATATAACATTACGAATAGAAAGCAAGAACAAAATAAGGCACAATTTGAATAACTAAATCTAGAAAAAATAATTTAGTTCTTTTTCTTTAAGATATTTTACAATGAGATGAGATCATCTTAAAGTAATCAGTGCGAGAATAATTAATAACTTCGTATTTCTTTCGTGTCCTTTTATCTCGTGGCGTCATTTAGTAGTGGTACTTAAGAGTATGAATTAAGGTATCTGAAGCCGAACAGAGGAACTTTCGTGATATTAAGGTAGTAGATTAAAATATTTAAAACAAAATAAATAGCTTTTCTTAAATAAATAAAGCACTTATAAATAAGTAATAGATACTTTACCTACAGGAACTCGATATTGCTGGCTATCGACAGCTGTAGCCGCAAAAATAGTTCAATTTAATATTCTTGACTCTATATACATTCAACAACTTGTAATTTTCTATTAAATTACGCAACTGTTTACTTAATTTAGGATAAATCTATATTTTAACCTAATGTGGCAGAACAAAAATAGGTTAACATTATTTTCATGCATGTTTAATATAACGATACACGCTGGTTCTTTGGCTTATTAAAGGTAAAAATCAAATTGTTTTGGTTGACGATAATAATCATATTAGTACTGAACAAGTTAAAACAGTCTTAATGTCATATCGTATTAACAAAATATTCTTTTAACTGATTTAATTGGTTCACAATGATGATTGAGAAGCATTATTCAATAAAGGGGCTATTAAATTTCTTTTTTTCTGGCTTTTGCAGAAACATTCATTGACCATTAAGATAATTGCCATCCAGTCTAGTTAAGTCAGGTATCATAATCACCAAAAAGAATAAAACTTGAAATATATAAAATGTCGCATCAGCTTTGCCACCTGGTCGAATGTCTGCGGTTTAAAGGCGATGTTGTCATATTTATTTAAGAACTCTTGGATTTAATGTAAAAAGGATCTATTTTTTTAAGTTTCCATTATTAAATACAGTGTGTTTTAAATTACGCTTTAAATTTATTAAATTATTCTAGAGCTTGCAAGTCATAAAGTGACACTTTATCTTGTTGAAACCTAATATTTAAAAAATAAATAAAATTTGATATACAACAATAATAAAATAAAATATATAAAATCTAGTTTACAGAGAAACACATACATTGTATTTACAACTAAACTGGTTTTAATCATATATATTTCTAAAATGTAAAACACGAATCATAAAATAGTAATCATTATAGGAATTTTATAAATAAAACTTGTAGTCATTTAATTTTTTAAAAAGTTGTCAGCTGTACAAAACCCGATAAAAGACTTCCAAGGATCAATAAAATAAATTTAAAATAACAAAACACATTATTACATTTCTTTTAACAGATAAAGGTAAAGTGAGATTTACATTAAAAATTTATACTTAAAAAAAAACACTGGTAATTATAAAATCACTAAATTTTAAATTACCAATAGATTTTATAGAAATAAATTAAAACCCAATTTTAAAGCATAAAAATCTCTTTTTAAATATACTATTTAAGTATGTATCTATTAGCAAAATAACTTTTTCTATTATTTCTAATTGAAGTTATCTTTTGTTGAGTTTCGATACTAATAATTTGATATGAATGGTACTTTATGTTTAGTCAGTTTTTTTTAATTTTTTTTTTCTTTCTAGATTTTGTAGTCTTCATTCTGTAGTTTGTTTCAGTTTCTATTTACTTATTGTAATTAGAGCAGTGTTAATTGAGGTTACATTTAGATCTCACAAGAGTAAAGAATTGGTGATTACGAAATAGAACAATTACGAGTTGGAATTAAAAAACAGCAATAGATCTATTACTCGTTTACTGTCCAACGGCGATAACATATAGAAAAACGATAACATATTTTCTGTTAATTGAAAAAGAAAAGCAAATAATTACGAATTATTTGATTTTATCATTTTAAACAATTGCTAAATCTGCTGTCAAGCAAAGTTAACGCAAATTATATGTGGCAAATTAAATATGATATACAAAAATCAAAAACTTAAACAATTTAATTTAAATATTTTAATAATTTGTTTTATAAATTAATATGTCATCGCTTTTAAATTTTAGAACTGAAAATACTGTTCAAATTTAATAAATCACATCTATTTATAAGTTTTAAGATTTATAAGATTTATATATATATTTTTTATTTATATTTCAATTTATATTAATATTTATTTTTCTAAAAAGCAATATTATAAGATAAGTTTTAACTCTATTTTTAAATTTTATTATCTTGTTTTAAAAAGCAGAATTTTAAGTAAATTCAATTTATATTTAACGAAACTGAGGCACTTATTTATTTTTGTTTCTTCTTCTTGTAAATATGGTCTGCACTCGACTAATTTCAGTAGATTAAAGATAATAGTTCCTAAAATTTTAGTTGTATACATCTATTTTATGCTTTTAAATATAAATATCAGTAAATTGGTTGGTTTTAGACTTTTATCAATTATAGGTAAATAGTTTTCGTGACCTTATACTGTATTCGTATTTCTGCTTATTGGTTGTTGAAGCTAGGGCAAGAATTAAAGACCCTTAGAAAAATAGACTAGATATTCAACTCAGAACTCTCAGAAAATTAAAATTTAACATATAGATAAATATAACATATTTAGTGAAGCGAAACATAATTTAAAATTATAAGATGCCTAACTTATGTTAAAGAAAAAAGGTCCTTATAGAAATTAAAGGCTTGTAAGTATCTGTAAAATTATTATTTAATTTTTCAAAAAGTACAAGCAATTGCAAAAAATTCTTAATATTATGATATATCAAAAAGGAATTTTTCATCAGCCATACACTAAGATTCTTGGCCACTCCTTCGCACCTAATCGTAATGTAAATCTTTAATTGTAAAGTTCTAATCAACTTTAATTTCTTTGTCTTAGGTAATAATAAAGCAATTATCTAAATTTATTAAAGGATGGTATATTTATCAACAGACCTAAGCAAAAAATTTGAGTATGCTAAGATCAGCTTGTATTGCATAAAACACTTCGGACATACCCCAAAAGTTAAGACAAAGCTCATCGATTGAAATAGGTATGTATAAACACATTATTCCATAATATAGTGGTTGATTGAATATACTGTATAGTGGTTAATTTTGTCTATAGTTTTACTATAAACAGAAAACAGTATAAATAGAATTCATCTCAATTCTTTTCCTATACTACTTTCGTACTTTCTACTATATACTTTCCTAACTTGTAATGTGAATACAAATTATACTTGTATTAATTTGTAAGTCTTACTTTAAAAATAATAGTAGAGATTACTTTTATTTCTTGTAAAAAGATAAGGTATTAAATTATTTTTTACTATTTATTAAATTAGTTGTATTTTTACCTTAAACAATCTGTAGAAGCAAGAATTAGAGCTGTAGGTTTACCATATATTTCAAGCATATCATTTGCTCAAATTTCTGTCTCCTAAATTTGATATAGCCGAGATGAATAAAATATTCTTATAAATTAACTTGGTGTATTTTATATTTTACTCTCACACTCCAAAATATTGGGTATAAATATGCTAAATAATAATTTAGGGCTACAATAAAATCTTAGCCATTTATACTGCTTAGTATCAATTATACTTTAACGTTTACACGTGTATCTTTAAATTAAATAATTATTTTAAACTTTTTTTATTTTTAAATTAATTTTGCCAATTTCTAACCAAAAACAGAAACACCTACTATTTAAATTAAGTACTGATGTTAACTTATAAGCTTTCTGTGATCAAATAAAGTTAAATTAAATATTTTATATATGCTTATGCTACCTGAACACTGATATTATTTTAAATTAAAATATGAAATTTCCATATCGAATTCAGCTTGATATATAAATAGTAAAACCGACCGAATAAAACAATAAAGCAAATTATATTATTTTATAACACAAACCAATTCAGGCAAAAAACGCTCAAAAATAACTTATTACCCAGTATTAAAATGATGAAATTATATAAATCATTTTTATATTTTGATCTTTGACATGTCACATTATTAAGTTAACTTTTGCTTATTTTCACAACAAAACAACGAAAATGTTATCAATGTTTAAGCCAATAAACGTTTTAATTTAAACCCTTGTCTCTATAAGCACATATTTCCTTGTTTGTAGAAAAATACGTATTTAAGTATAAAATACACTTAAATACATATATAAAAATATTACTTACTCTTTCTAGGTATTTTACAAATTACTGTTAAGTACTTACTTATCTTAGATGGCTTAAGTCAATATTTGGGATGATAGTACGTACCTGAAACAAAATAACTAATCAAAAAATATGAATAATAAAGTTTAAAAATAAAAATATGCATCTTCCTAAGCCCTAATGCAAGTTCCAAAGTGTTTCATTAGATGCTAAACTCTTATTGGGCCGATTAGTGCCTAGGTACATAAACAGGAGGCAACACTTAAAGATTTAGAAAATAGAGCTATTCAAATCTATTCACTCAAAGACAGTACACTTTATTTCAAGAATTTAGAACAAACATCTCTTGACTTTGCTTTTTTTACTAAATCGTACATATATTGTAGAAACGATATTAATAGAAACTATAAATAAATAACATCTTTTACTAATTAAAATGCTATTTTAAGGAAGGTTTATGAATAAAATTCAACTGCGGCAATACCGCAAAATCTTATAAGAAACAGAAGCGCACCTGTCTGGCAATCCTAATTACATTTGAAGATACCGTTTGCGAAACAAAAAAGGACAAGAACAGCATTTCAATCCGCAAATAAACGACTGTGGTACCGTTACCCATTGAGCTTTTGAAAACGGGGGAGCGAGCGACGTCTCACATTCAGTACTTTCGGTCTCAATAGGCTTAAATATGGTGTTATTTTTAGTATCCTTTTTAAGACTTATAATAATTAAAGTTGAACAAAAGTATATTAGATTACTTTTAATAAATATTAGTTTAAAAAACTAAAGGAACACGCTGTTATTGCTAATCGAACTAAAAAGTAGAAAACAATTTTTAATTACAAAGAATTTTTATTAAAGTTGTAGAAGGTCGGACAATGAATCACAATGAATTACCTCAAATAAAAGTCATAGGTGTATTTTAGTTCATGTTCATAACTCTTCTCTCATAGATAGTTGCCAATAGAATAAATGTCATATTTAATATATCGAGCACCTCACGCTTTTTACTTTTAGTTGAATTATTCTGTTAATAACTTAAATTTAATTAGAATTTTTATTTGAGGTAATTAATTATGATTGATTGTCCGACTTTCTACTACTGTAATAAAAACTCTTTATAATTAAAAATTATTTTTTACTTCGATTAGCAATAAAAGCGTGTTTTTTTTAGTTTATTTAAACTAGTTTTATTATCTTGTTAAAAGCATCTCATAGCACCTGGATACTTTCAGGGACGCCGGCGTGTTCAAACTTTCCATATTCTTATTCTTAAAATCGATAAAATGAATGTTAACTGAAAAAGTAAACGAATTTGATTGATAGAAAATACAATGAATTTAACGTACAATTAAGCCAAATTCTGCTGGCGGTCCGTGCAACTATAGACAGACCCATTTAAATATCATTGATTACATATTGTTTTTGAACGTTAAGCAAACTAATGTCTCAGTGTAAATAAAAAAAAATAATTCTGGCAGTTTCAATAAGGATAATGGGAAACTGTTATCAAATTATTGCAATGTAATCGGTCCTTGATACGTGTGCAAAGTCACAAGTTGATAAGATTAAAAAACTAGTAAAAGAACCAGAAACATGATACCTGAAACCCTAGAAACCAATGAAAATAAAGCTCAAAGATTCCGTTACATACATACATAGATACAATCCGAGCTAATAAAAGCGTGTTAAAAATGCACTTGTTTTATGTCTTTTATATGGAGCATAACATTATTTTAATAAGAATTAAGATATTCTTGATAATACATAACAAAATAATTAAATTAATAAATATTTAGATTTTTTTTTGTTTTAAATTTTATTTTTGAATTAGTTTTATGAAAATTATTTAAATAGAGCTCAAGATTTAATATTAAATCATTTAAGGTTGTCAAAGCATTTAAGAACAACTGTAGAAATAAACTTACTACCTAGTCCTAAAGCTATAGTTCACTTCCCACGGCTTTTAAAGAAGGTCAATTTTGAAAAAGTTTTTATCCGAATGAGACAAAGGTGATCCAAAAGTGACTTTTTTTCAACTTTGCGAGAAAATCGTGAAATACATATTTTTGCAATTGCAAAATAATTGTATATACACATGTTTATGAATAACTCATATTACAGCCCTAATACTAAAACATTGTGCAGACGAATTGACTCCTCCCTTATGTAGACTGTTCACGGCATCGTATAAACAGGGCCAATTTCCAACAAGCTGGAAAACTGCTCGAGTGCAAGCTGTACCCAAAAAGGGTAAGAAGACGATGCCCTCCGCCCGATTGCACTAGTTTCAGTAATATCGAAGATTATGGAAAAAGCAGTCAATCAACAACTGTTAAGATATCTGAAATCATCTGGACTAATCAGCGATCATCAATACGGCTTCCGAAAGCTTAGATCCACCGGCGATCTTCTGGCTCACGTCACACACTTGTGGACGGAGGCCATGGAGAAGCACGGCGAGTCCCGCTCAGTCGCTCTTGACATTTCCAAGGCATTTGACAGAGTGTAGCATGAGGAACTACTAACCAAGCTCTCCTCAATCGGCATATAAAACTCATTATTGAATTGGATCAAAAGTTTTCTTGAACAACGAACTATCCAAGTAGCCGTCGATGGATACCTCTCCGACAAATTTAACATTAACGTTGGAGTCCCTCAAGGATGCATTCTATCCCCCACCCTTTTCTTGATATATATCAACGATTTGCTAGGAACCACTGTCAATCCAATCTACAGCTTTGCGGACGATAGCACACTTATTTCCACATTTAAGTCCGCCAAACCAACGACAACCGCAAGTTCTCAGAATCTTAGGCAGCAACAAGTAGCTTCAATCAACAAAGATATTAGAGCAATCTTGGAGTGGGGCGGTAACAATCTGGTCAATTTTAACGCTAAAAAAACGCAGGCTGCAGTATTTACGATGAAGACTAACCTTGGTGGCCCGGAGCTGGTTATGGCAGGGAAAACATTGCCAATGAAATCATCTTTACATCTTCTAGGAGTCGAAGCCACCAACAGTGTGTCCTGGCATGACCACGTTGCCGAGGTCGCCAGGGCGGCTTCCAAAAAACTCGGAGTGCTTTTCAAAACGAAAAAACTGTATACACCAGAACAGCTGCTGACTCTTTATAAAGCTCAAATACGCCTTTCCCTCGAGTATTGCTCGCATGTCTGGAGCTCTGCACCCAAGCATAGTTTAAACCTGCTGGATTCTATATAGAAGAGAGCTATTCGTCTTATCGAAAAACCAGAACTGACAAAGAGTCTGGATAGTCTGGAGCACAGGAAAAAGGTGGCTGATCTCCGTTTATTCTACCGTTATTATCACGGTAAGTGCTCCTCTGAGCTGGCAGGCCTGATTTCACCCAGGGTGTTCCGGCAAGAAGGACGCGTCTAGCAGTTGCGGCTCATCAACATCGAGTTCACCTGCCTACCCCAAGGACGTTGCTCTATCGGGACTCATCTGGAGAACATCTTCTTTGTGGAACGGGCTTCCACCTCACATATTTCCCGACGCATACAACCTACAGCGATTTAAGATAAACCCCACAAATATCTTCGCGCAAGCACCACTTCAAGAGTGACATAGGACTTTCCTCTTGTGCTTGTGTTTACCATAAAAAAATTAATCGAATCGCTTATTCTAATGATTTCTCACTTCCCATAGTAAAAAAAAGTAAAGTGAAAAAAATATATCCAAATCTACCCATTTTGCAAAAAACCTGACAATTTTTCGTTTTGAGAAAACATTATTCTATGCCGCTATTCTACCGAACTAGATAAGATTTGCAGTTAAAACGCCCTGGGAATGGCCACTGATTTCATACCAAGAAGACAACACACACGAAACCCTTCAATGTTATCATAACTGAAAAGTATAGGAATATAGCAGAAGGTTGCTAGAAAAATTCGACTAGCGCATTGAAAAATTGACGGTTCCAAGACCGAGTCAGGCATTGGAGCTGATAAATCTAATAGTGCAAACTAAGCTCGAAACAAACAGTAATTCTTAGCAAACACAAGATATTTTAGGAATAAAATCTAGATGAAAATCCTAAAAATTTTCAGAACAGAAAACAGGTTCAGATTATGCGCTGAAGATGCAGGCACAATGATCAAAGGCACAATGATCAAGTCATCATTTACGACTATAAGTAGTAGATATACTATAGAAATCAGATATAGTATGAATTAAGAAGGATTACCAAATACCATTTACCAAAAAACGAAAGATTAGACCTTGGACCACGATTCTTGCATGATAAAGAAATTCCTATGTTTTGAGAGATAAAAACCACCAGATAGGGGATTATCTTGGACTTCAAATTAAGCTGGAACCAACATCTCGACAAAGTAACCAAGCGATTGAAATCAATTTTATTAACGAGCAAACACATGCATGCGCAACCCTGGGGATTACAGCCCAAAGTGACACACTAGATATATACCAGAGTAGTATGGTATATATCATTATGCTGCACTAATGCGATACAAGTAGGAGTGATGTTTAAGTTAAGCAAAATACAAGGGTTAAATGCATAAGCATAACAGGAGGCATAAAATCTACACCAACCGCATTCATGGAAGCCCTTTTTACCCTCCCACCATTACACCTGGTAATTCAGAGCGAATAAGAATTAAAAGTTAAGCTAACTTGACAAAACACCAGAGAAAATCAAGAATCTGTGAGGCAATCAAATCAGAAATGATTTTGGATCACATGATTCCAAAGTATTGCTTCCATAAACCATTCAAAGTTGAATATCCAATAGAAAAGAATGGAATGACAGCAACCGCAGTCCAGATGGTGATCTTATGTGGTACACAGATAGATCAAGGATCGACAAGATAACGGGAGTTGGAATTCTTGGAGAAAAACCTAAACATGAAACGTCTCATCCCTTTGCCACATGTTTCTCCAAATGTCACAGTTTTTCATACAAAAATATTTGTGAAACTAGAAGGTACTAGAGAAAATATTTGGAGAGCATATACTAATAAGCAGATCCTAATAATAACACATAAGCCGCCTAAGGGCTCTATCGAAACCTAGGGTTACATCAAAGCTGTTTTGGGAATGCCTCATAGAACTGAAAACCTTAGGAGATTAGGCAACTCAGTTAGGCTTATATGGATTCCGGGACATACAGGTATTCCAGGAAATGAAAAAGCTAATTAACTAGCAAGAAAAGGCTTTACGGCACATAATATCGTACCGGAACTTGCACTGGGAGTGTCAAGAAGGACGCTCCGCAATGAGATCAATCCCGAGTGAGAAGAAAACATCAAGCTCTTTGGACAGAAATGAGACAGCTGAAGAGAGAAAAGACGTTTATAAACTTTAAAATAAACAAAAAAATTACTCAAGAAATCCTTACATTTGAAAGGAACAAAATCAGAACACTAATAGGTATCAGAACGGAACACATGGTTCTTAAAGAACACCTGAACAAAACTGGAATGTATACTAGAGACCTTAATTGCCGATATGTAATTTGCGACTCCGATGCCTTCTGTCGCACAAGACAACAATTATTTGGGAGAGACACACTGGATAAAACTTACTGGATCTAATACTCCAATGTTCTTAAAACTTCTCTAGTTTGCATCCCTGCAACCATATCTCAACAAAAGATTTTTTATTATTAGAGGTTTTACCAATCCATCCTTAAAATTTGAAACATGGTCTGCCAAATACTCTAAATAGGTTTAATAAAGCTGTGATATTTTTAACCTCGCCTTTATAATTCGATCAACCACATTATTAAGCCGTTCTTATTCAAATATATTTTTTAGAATTTTCTTAGTTTCTCTTTTATTTTAACGCCATCAAATATTATTATTTAGTGAAAACTGCATTGCTTTTATATTAAGCTTGCCAAAGTTTTCCAACGCATTACCCCAAAAAAAGCAACTATAGCGTTTACCTTCATCCCAAAGAGGAAAATCTTATAAGTAGGTTTTTATCAAGGGACTAATCTCCCTTTAAAAGCGCCATCGTCAGAGTTGGTTTCGAAGACCAGGCGAATCAAGAAGTTCCGGGAAACGCTTAAGTTGGCCTTTTTGTTTGGGTTCACGGAAATGGCGGGTTAATTTATTTAAATTAGTTTGGTGAGAGGTATTAGGTCGGCTAGTTTAAACTTAATTTGTCTACGGTATAGGGGGCGTTCATTTAGCTAAACGGCTAAGTCGAATGTTGACACGTCGATTATCAGGTGCTGACATACAAATTATTTCACCCATTAGCGATGTGTTTGATTTAAGATTATGCCATTAAGATTATCTAAATCAATTTATCATATCGTATAGCCTATAAGGATTAATTATATGTTAAAGAAAATGTTGCAAATTGCAGACGTTAACCAGATTTATTGCACATTATTGGTAATAAGCAAAGTCAAATATGATTATTTAATTTCTTCATGTTTGGGTTTACGAGACCGATTTACTGCAAAGCCTTGTGCTGTTTGTTAAGTAGCCAAATCACTGGAAACCACATCGGCGTCGTTAGTGAGAGAATTGAGGTTTTTAATTATTAAATACTCATTTATTATTTTGATCTTTGTGTGTATGTTATGAGTTTTAGTTTGTGTAATTTATTGGAAATGTATGTTTTTATTTTACTTTTGATCTACAAATATTTTATATGTATTAAAGGGTTTATTTTGTATGCATAAGTGAATAGATGCTATATCTGACTTCCCGAAAAATATTTTTCTTTTTTCGTAAAAGTTTTATGCTAAAGAGAAAAAGTCTGCAGTAGTTCAGCATATTTAAAATACTGGCCATCATGTAAGAATGAAAAAGCAAATATTATTTAAATAGGACAAGTATATACCTATCATACTTTTGTTAGTATGTAAGTTGGTTAGAATCAAGATAGTAATACATTACAGAATTTGTGGCAAAATTAAACTAAATTATGCAGAGTAACTTTACAACGTGATTAACCGGAGGCTATTGCTTGAAGAGACTCTGCGCTGCGTTGCCACTTGTTTCCTAAATTCCGGTTTTTTTTTACTATTCGTACTTTCCTTCCTTCGAATACTTCCAGTATTTAAGATGACATCTTTATATTCATTGGTGTCATCATTGTCATATCTGATGATAGTCAACTGCAGATCTTGGAAACACCCTTTGTTAAGTACACTCGAAGGTTTGATGGTCACAACCCTCATGACTCCATTTATTGTAGGGTGCAGTCGAACAACACGTCCCAAGAGCCATTTGCTAGTGCTAGATTCTTATCCTTGATAAGGACTAGTGAATAAGCCCAATTTTAAACTTGGACCATGAACCTTCCACTTCCCTTCTTTTGGAGTTGTGATAGGTAGAGCTTGGACCATTGGCGCCAAAATCGCTGGTGCATTTTCTGGATCAATTGATCCCTAGACAGTCGGCTTATTTAGATATCTTTTAAAAAATGTGGCTCTGGCAAGTTGACTAGCGATTTTCCAACAAGAAAGTGAGAGGAAGTGATCACTTGACATGAGGTATATTGGGAATTTAGGGTTGCCTCGATTTGAACAAGAAATGTGCTGAGTTCTTCATAAGTTAATATTGTTTCTCCGACTACTCGAGACGAATGAGATTTTACTCTTTTTATATTTGACTTCCAAAGCCCTCCAAAATTTGGTGAATTGGATGGGATAAAATGCCACACCAACGACACGTCAATGTCAATGAATAAAATCGTCTTAAAGTTGCTATAAAAGACTCGGAATCTAAGTTAGTAACTAGTTTTAAATGCACTGCTTTGGTAGCAAAGCCTATCAGAAGGCACAAATAAGCCTTATTTTTCTGAAACCCTCTACCTTTCCTCGGCTTTAATAAAAAAGATCCTGCATAGTCCACACCTGTTATAGCAAATGGACTCGATACGTTTACTATAAAATGAGATAAATCAACACTAATAGCGGTTAAAGATTTAGGTTTAAACCAAAAACATTTAATACATCCGATTTCAACGAACTTAGCAACAACCATCTCCAATAACCTAAAACTTTTGTCTAACCGTTTCTACAAGAAATAGTGGTCCTGCGTGGAAAAATCTTAGATGCACTTTTTGAAAAGTCATTTTACTTAACACGTGTTTAGTATCTAGGAGTAATAGATGTTTTGCGTCAAACTTATGAATAAGAATGTTTTAAGCGTCCTCTCACTCTAAGTAAACCTTCATTATCTACAAACGGTGTTAAGCCTAGTAATTTATGTTTAGATTTTAGACCTTTATCTCATTCTAAGATTTTAACCTCCATTTGAGAACTTTCCTACTGAGCAATCTTTACTAAGCGTTTTAAATTAGAATCTTATTCACTTACTTTTAAAAATCCAAACTGTTTCGTTTCGTTGTGCAAATTGTAAGCAATATGATGGCAATGTGCTCATATGCGAACTAATTTATCCAAACTTGAAAATTTAATTAATAAATTAAATTGATTGCTAGATTGTAAGAACTATGCAGTCTAAACTCAGGCAATTAAAGTGAGCTTGATGTCTCGAAATTAATTGGCCAATTTCTTTTACGATAAAATAGTAGCTCCATTTATTTACATCTGTCAGACTGTGTATCTCTGGACCACGGTGACCCAAAAACTGTAACATATTTGTTTTGTTTATGCAACTAATGTAAAACAATCTGTGAATCGCACCAAAAATAAGGTTTTAAATTACACGAAATTGCCTCAGTTACAACCTTTGTTACTCTGGCCAATAAAAGTGCGCCACAAAGTTCCAAACGTGGGATTGTTATAACCTTCAGCGGTGAAACTTTGGTTTTTGAACAAAGGTAAGAAACTTGAATGTTTCCTTCCTCATCTTTGCTCATTAAATATATAGCAGCCGAATATGCGTTTTGAGAGGCATCTGAGAAACAATGCAATTCAATGTTTCTTGACCCTTTACTAATTGCAAGTCTTTTAACCTCAAGTTTAAATTAAATAAATATTTTTTAATTTCCTGCCAATATTTTTTAATATCAAAAGGATTTGATGTATCTCAATCAATGTTTAAAGCTCACAGCCTTTGAATTAAAATTTTAGCTAGAATAATAAATGGATTTACTTGACCGAGTGGATCATAAAGCCTTAAAATTAGCAATAACTATTCTTTTAGTAACTATAGTATTATGCGAATTATCAATATTAACTTAGTAAGATAAGATATCATAGATATAAGAAGTCATTATTGTTAGAGTTTCATTTTCTCAAACAGAAAACAAGAATGAACTGTACAATGGTTTTATAGACTTTATTGAAATTAAATTACATTGTGGTAAAAGTGTGCAGAGTAACTTTACAACGTGATTAATCGCACGCCATGTTTTGGTCGAAAAGACTGCGCGCTGCGTTGCCACTCCTCGTTTACTCAATTCCTTATTGTTTTTTACTGTAGGTTTGTTTTATTTTACAAAACTAGAAAAAAGTTAAGGAGTTACTCAGAGAAACCACTTTTAAATGGTACACAAATGGTTCAAAAACTGATCAAAAAAGAAGTGAAGCAAGAGTATTATAACGATATTGTAAACACTGAGAAACCACCTGATTCTCCATCATTCCAAAATGACACAAGTGGGTGACTGCAGTGTAATAGAACTAAATAAATACAGTAAAAATGAATATCTCTAGTAGTCGTGAGTAATCGTGCTTTCGTAGTGTAAGTATAAGTGTAAATAAATTAGTCGATTATTTAAGATTGTTGTACCTAACGAACGGGAAGAACGCTACAGTGTTATATAAAATTGAAAGATGTGCTGAACTAATCCTTAAGAGAAAGTATTTTAGGCAAGGCATCGCTATTTTCACGAAGAGTCTTGCGGCTCGAGCATCATTAGAGATCTAGAACCAAGACAACAAATAATAGAAACGGAAAAAAACACAACAGCAGGTTAACATAGATTACTTGATATATGTGTATATGTATAAAAAGCTATACATATGGATTACCTTTAGGTAAATAAGAGATTGAGCTCTTGGCTCGTAGAACCAATATCTTTTTATGGCATAAGCAAAAAACAACGGAACTCTGAGATAAAGCTAACACACCCTACAAGTTCTATGAATGTAGTAAAAAGCTATTGATTCTTACAGAGTTCCTGACAGGAAACTGCAACAATATCGCAAAAAAATTAAAATTAGAACAATCTGGTGAATGCAGATTTTGTCGAGAGATAAAAAAAATTGTATTAACATCTACTTGTTGCATGCCAAGTTACCTCTAAAATCTGAAAATATCGGTAGCTAAGAAGTGCTAGGAAAATACATACTATTTCTGAGACCTACACAGCTATATTTATCCTTTATTAAAGCCATTAAACTGTAAAACGCATTTATGTACGATCTAAGAGCCGCACTCATTCAGTATTAGCAGAATGTATAACACCGCCCAACAGCATGTATGTTGCATGGAATATTTTTATGATTCTAGGCTTATTTTTAATGCAGATATTAAATAATGTCATCAGTTTATATGTGTCAGCTCTAGTTTTTGAGTTAAAAGGAGGGAGTATTTTTTGGGAATTAAAAATACACTCAACGTACAAACATTTTTAATTACAAGAACTATACACTCAGGAATTTTCTTTTATATGATTTTCTACTAGTTTTGAATGAACTGCTACTCTGAATACTCCAGCAAAAATCGGCCAAGATATGTGCATCCCAGCGACCCTGAAATCGTTCCTCCATGGTTCGAAGATCTTTGTGGAATCGTTCACCCTGTTCTTCACTCATGTCACCAAGATTTTCAGGAAAATGGTGTAAATGGCTGTGTAGGAAGTGCACTTTGATGCTCATGTTACATCCAAGTCGCTGGAAGTGTGACAACATCTCTTCGACGTGCGCATTGTAATCATCACCCTTCCTATTACCTAAGAAATTTTGGATAACCCAAACAAAGGAATCCCATGCATTCTTCTCAATTTCTGACATTGAGCTGGTGAAATTAGGATCGTTTACCAACTTGCGAATTTGTGGACCATCAAATATACCTGCCTTGAGTTTTTCTGAACTTAGACTTGGAAATTTCCTTGAAATATATTTGAAACATTCACCATCTTTATTTAATGCCTTAACATATTGCTTCATTAAACCTAGTTTAATGTGCAGGGGTGGCAATATGATACGATCTCGTGGCACTAGAGGTTCATTTATAACATTAAGACTACCTGGAAGTAGTGCTTCCCTAGAGGGCCATTCTTTTTTTGACCAATGTTCTGATTTTGCTCTACTATCCCATAAACACATAAAACAAGGATATTTAGTGTAGCCTCCTTGTTGTCTTAAAAGGAAGTTCACCATCTTAAGATCAACGCAAATCACCCATTTTGATTGTTATATTTGATTTTGTTCATGACCAGTGCTATTGTGGGGTATTCTTCCTTAACTTTAGTTGAATGTGCTATTGGTATGGAGCCTAGTTTATTTCCGTTGTGCAATAGTACACACTTCAAACTCCGTTTTGACGAGTCAATAAATAAACGCCAATCGATTGGTTCATATTTCTGCAAGCCCATGGCAGTCATTAAACCAGAAATATTAGTACAAAATACAAAATTATCCTCCTCAGCGAAAAAGGGAAGTAAGTCTTTGTCTCGAGTGCGGTAATAAGAAACTTTAGTTTCTTTAGTTAAAAGATTTCTCTCTTTTAATCTGGAGGCCAATAATTCAGACGAAGTTTTGGATAGTCCAAGGTCTCTAATTAAATCATCAAGTGCACTTTGATCGAATGGTTTTGGTTCAAAGAGATTTTCTGGAACAAACTCGTCATCGCTCATGCTACTCAGTTCATTCAATTCATCAGAACTTTCTGTAGATGTAGATGGTAATGGTAAAGATGTATCTTTTGAGCTCCTTACAGGCCTCACAGCTGATGTTGATGTGGGGTAAATCCATTTGGAGCGGTTCGTCTTGTTGATTCCTTTTATATTAACAACGCAAAAATAGCAGTCATCGAGATGATTTAAAGGTTCACGCCAAATCATTGGGGATTGAAATTTAAAAAAGAGTCTCTTCTTAGTGGCCCATAAACGTAATTTTTCAACACAAATTTTGCACACAATATTGGGCACCCAGCACTTGTTATCTGTTTCCAAAGGAAAACCAAAACACTCTAAATACGCTCGTTTCATAAAGTCTGACATATTCAATCGAAATTTTTGAAAAACATATTCACCACAAATATAACAAAAACAATTCGAATCGTTAATGCAGATCCTTCTTAGCGAAGTCATGATGAAAATTACAATAATTTATCTAAAACGCGACTATAATAGATAAAAAACCAAAAATAAAGATAAATGAGAAGAACGTAGCTAAACAACTCGAAAATCTAAACAACTAAACAACTAAACAACCTATACAAAAACCTATACAAAAACCTAACAACCTATACAAAAACCTAAACAACTATCTAAACAACTCGAGCTGTTAGAGTAAAACTGACGACAGATTCGAAATCAGATGCCTCGAATTAGTAAACAACAATAATAATATTTCAGTCAACATTAAATAACCTTCGATTTGTTGTGCAGTGTAATAGATCTAGGAATACTTTTGATTGATTATCAATACTTGGGAAAAAATTGAAAATCATGACCGGTGCTTTAATACCCTGATTTCTCGTATACTCTTAACTTAAAAACTTAAGACTTTTAAAAACAAAAACTATATTTCAGTTGATTGTTACAAGAATGCAACATGCACATGCAACGCTAGCTAAATCTAAATTACCAATACGAACTTAAGTACAAAAATTGGTCATAAAATAAAGAAAATTAGAACATAGATCTTAACAAAAATTATTAAGGTAAGTGATAGTTATGAATGAATATACAACAAGATTTATAATAATTATTTTAACTCATAAATACTAACATTAATATAAATAGTTTAATATATATTCCCCTCTAATCCCTAACTAACCCCTGTTATAAAAACCCGCAAAGAAGTTATTAACATCCTGTTACATCCGCCCCTGCAAAAACTGCGACAAGTCTATCAAGTTACCCCAGAGGAGTCAAAACTTGCGTAAAATATGGAAGGGACTTTCGTGATAAGAATGTTTTTGCAAGTGTTTTTTACACTGATTAGGTTAGTCGTTCATCATGGAAAATTTGATTTGCCTGTCAGAACCAGTAGGAGCTTTCCGAAAACATTTCTTTTGTATGAATTATGAGATATTAGAGTTTCGTTAATTTTCTTACCAGTATAAACTTTTTGCGCTTACTGCTTAGTTTTTATATATTTTAATTGTTTAAATGGGATAAAAACATCGTTTATTATAGTTTCTTAGCAAATATTTTTTACTATACTTATTCGTGACATTATAACTTCTAGCATGAAACATATAACCAAATTATGTCTAAAGAGTGTGTGCAAGATCTTTTTCGATTTGTCGTTTACATAAAATTTATATTGCGAAAGACTATATTGTATTAGGAAAATGATGATGACTTTACACTTCACATCTTGTTAAAATTATCATAAGGGTTTCACATTGAGGTCACTCCTTTTAATAATGTTATTGACATTTTGCGTCACGACTTTCGTAATAGTAATTAAGTGATATTTGTGGACGACATCTTAATGGTAGTTTCAAAGGCAAATTTTAAAGGTTGATGTATGAAAAACTACTTGTTGCTATATATAAAAAAGATATTTACATAACTTGGTCCAGCTTACCACAAGTCAACATGCAGTTCACTATTTCAAGAATTAAGTACATTTTCTTGAACTACATATGGTCCAATTTTTTAAGAGAAATCTGCAAGTTGAACTTAAAGATCTCATTAATATATGTACCTTTGTACCTTCCAAGCCTTTACTCTTGGTTAGTTTATCGCCATTTAAGTAATATAATTTTACTCTGAAGGAATTCTTCTGTGTAGGTTAGTTGCAAACTTCTATTCTTCAAAAAAAATACAAACGTTTCTTAGTATTTATAGTCATTAACTTCTAATATATACTAAAAGTTCAAAACTACCCTATTCAAAAAATAATTAATTTAATTATTATAGTATAAGATTTTTTTAAATGTCTGGCCTAATTTGTAATATTTCGAACTAAGCAAATCTTTCAGGCAAGTATTCTAAGCCATGAAGTCAAATAACTAAATGACAAAAAAGGGTTATTAAGGCTAAAGACATAATAATTTCTGTACAATTTCAATCCTATAAATTGTTTAGTATTTTAAAAGATATATTTGCTTAAAAACTATAAATTTATTAGTCTTACTAATAACATGCACATAAAACACTCTCCTTCTGTTTAAATAATAGTGGTTTCGTTTTACTATGTGGTGCACATTATCTATACATCATAGTGCAGCCATAACATGTTGGCAAACCGCTGTATAATTAACGCTTTCCAACCGTTTTCCGGTAGTTTGAATGAGCTGGAGCCATTTCCCCACGGGTTTGTATGAAATGAGAAGTTTTCCACCAAATGAGTTTGAATTGAGACATTAAATTTAATTTTGTTGACACGACTGAAAATGCTAATTAGCTTGAAATATCAGAAATTTCTTCTAATTTGGCAGAATATTTTAAAAGTTAATTGCTCCGACACCAAAAAGTCTATTATACTTACTGATTGTTTAATAAAACCATCTCTAGTAATACTTATTTTAGTAATATTTGTTTTATCTTACTAGCACTTTTCAGAAACACTTAAATCAAATATCGACTTTTTTACTAATACAGAGTTTTAAATTGGTAATAGTGTGTGTGCTGGAGAGTCCAAGCCTTCCATACTAAGCAAAGAAGATATCTGGACCCATGTTTAGTATGAAAGTCTGATAATGGACAAAGTTATGAAGGGTCATCGAAAGCATAATGCCCAATAAAGCAAAATCCATTTTATTTTATGAAGGAAGTTTTTTCCAATACAGGCACGTTTTAACTTCCAATTTGCAGAGGTCAATAGGTACAGACGAGAATTTTTTAATAAATGGATAACATTAAGGTGTATCATAAAATGAAATAACCTATAAATATAGGATAATATAAAAAAAGAGAAATATTGGTCGAGTGCAGGTACGGAACTAGAAAATAGTTAAGCCAAATGGATTAATATATTAATAGTTGGCTTGTTAAGGAGTGGGTAAAGAAATTGATAATAACTGCAAATGCAATTGACCTAGTTAACAACATCTTTTCCAATAAATAATGTTATTGTTAACATAAAGAAAAAGGGAATATATAAGGAAATATTAATAAGAATAATTGTTGGATAAATTAGCAGGATTCTGTATATATTTTCTTTGGATTTTCATCCTTTTATGTATAAGAATAATTTACCACACTAAATTTTTCAGGTAGGTAACCATGCTAAGTGCTAAACCTGATCCATTTTTGATTATAACCTAGCTTGAGTATACTATTAATAATTAATTTTATAAGTAATAAAATTCTTTTGAGTGACGTGAGTTTTTTATTTTATATATGCCTGGTAGCCTATGATATCAAAAAGTTTCAATATTTTAATGTGTCCTTAAAAAAATTAAAATAATTTTTACCTTTATAATTATGTATCAGATAATACTTACTTTTCTTAAAAATTTGATAATATAATGAAGATGAGATAAATAAAAAACTGATTTCTTGGGCACTCTATATAATATACCTAGCTAAGAGCTGGTATAGATATGTTATCAATTTTTTTTTAAATCTAATATAACAGTTATAGCTTTTAAGTGAATTGTTACTCGCAAACTCCAGCCTTGAATAAATATGCTTTTGTATTCGTATTTATCCTGTGTTAGAATGAAACTTGTAGTTGCAGCTGTTGAAGAAAGATGGAGCATCATAGGGTTCTTTATAAAAGCCATAAAAATTAATTTCTATAATATTGTTATATTCACTTTTTTATTATCTACGTAATATTAATTAAGTATTTTTAATCACAAGAGATTAATTTTTAGCAAATCAAGCATATAAGTTTCAAGTTTTTTTTTAAGTTTTTCATGTTTTTGTGTATGATTTTATAGTACAGTTGTAAAAAAATATTGTTTAGAGTTATTGCTTTTACACTTTAGATTTTTTTATTTAAAATGTTGAAATTTTATATAGGGTCGCAACTTTAAGGCGACACTATATATTTCGCAGTTTTGCGAAAATATTATAGCTGTAACAGCTAAATCTATTACTATTATAAAGATAAAAGGCTTATATTAAAGAGAAATTATCTTTGGCAAATTTTAGAATTCTATTGTGTAAATTTTACTTAATCACCCTGTATCCATATAGAAAAATGCAATGCAATAATGCAAATTAACCAAGTTGGTTGTGGTCTTAGAAATCAAGATCGCTAAGCTTTTAGATTAGATATTTTTATATTATGATTTTATGGAAATAACATGTGATATATATCATATCCATTTAAGTTATGCAAAAAATGTCTAGAAAGTTTTTATAATTTGTTTTTATTTTCAGGAGAATTACAATGCATAGGTTAAAAAATTAAATAGGAAAAATATTTAAATGAGTAGTTTCTGAAAGAGTGCTAAATAAAACCATATCTAGTAATAGTTATTTTAGTAATATTTGTTTTATCTTTCTAGCACTCTTCAGAAACACTCAAATCAAATATCGACTTTTTTACTAATACAGAGTTTTAAATTGGTAACAGTGTGTGTGCTGGAGAGTCCAAGCCTTCCATACTAAACAAAGAAGATATCTGGACCCATGTTTAGTATCAAAGTCTGATAATGGACAAAGTTATGAAGGGTCATCGAAAGCATAATGCCCAATAAAGCAAAATCCATTTTATTTTATGAAGGAAGTTTTTTCCAATACAGGCACGTTTTAACTTCTAATTTGCAGAGGTCAATGGATACAGACGAGAATTTTTTAATAAATGGATAAGATTAAGGTGTGTCATAAAATGAAATAATCGTGAATGAGAAATATTGGTCAGAGTATAGAGTGCAAGTACGGAACTAGAAAATAGTTATGCCAAATGGATTAATATACTAATAGTTGGCTTGTTAAGGAGTGGGTAAAGGATTTGATAAAAACTGAAAATGCAATTGACCTAGTTTACAACATCTTTCCCAATAAATAATGTTATTGTTAAAATTAAGGAAAAGGGAATATATAAGGGAATATTAATAAGAACAATTAGGATAAATTAACAAGATTCTGTATATATTTTCTTTGAATTTTCAGTCTTTTATGTATAAGAATAATTTACCATACTAAATTTTTCAGGTACGTAACCATAAGTGCTAAACCTGATCCATTTTTGATCATAACCTAGCCTGAGTATATTATCAACAATCAATTTTATTAGTAATAAAATTCTTTTGACTGACGTGAGCTTTTTTATTTTATATATGCCTGGTAGTCTATGATATCAAAAAGTTTGAATATTTTAATTTTTCCTTGAAAAAATCAAAATGGTTTTTACCATTATAATTATATATCCGATAATCCTTGCTAGATTTTCTATTTACTTTTACTATTTTCTTAAAAAATTGATAATATAATGAATATGAGATAAATGTTATCCAATTTTTAAAAAATTTAATAACATTTTTAGCTTTTATGTTAATTATTACTCGCAAATTCCAGCCTTGAATAAATATGTTTTTGTATTCGTATTTATCCTGTGGTAGAATAAAATTTGTAGTTGCCGCTGTTAAAGAAAGATGGAGCATCATAGGGTTCTTCATAAAAGCCATCAAAATTTATTTTTATAATAATGTTATATTCACTTTTTTATTATCTGCGTAATATTAATTAGGTTTTTTAATCATGAGGGATTCATTTTTAGCAAATCAAGCATATAAGTTTCATATTTCACAGGTACATATTTTTTATGTTTTTGTGTATGATCTTCTAGTACAGTTGTCAAAAAATATTGTTTAGAGTTATTGTTTTTACACTTGAAAATATTATAGTTGTAATAACTAAATCTAATACTATTATAAAGATAAAAGGCTTATGTTCTATTGTGTACATTTTTCTTAATCACCCTGTATCCATATAGAAAAATGCAATGCAATAATGCAAATTAACCAAGTTGGTTGTGTCTACGTCCTAGAACACTATTCTACGCCTTATGTATATTTGGTAGTTTTCTAAATTTTACTAACAAACGAAATACTATTTTTAATAGTATGGAACTATTCACTTTAATTTCATTAATTTATTTTAACTTTAAGCTATTTTTAATATATGGAATTATTTTTTTTAAATAACAAAAAAAATTAAAGAAAAATTAAAAAATATAATAATTAATAATGCACTGAAAAAAAATCGCATCAAAACCATTTTACCAAATTTATAAATTTTTTCGTACGATTTACTATGACAACTCAAGTAAAAACTGGGAAAACAGCTTAAGAAAATCGAGTTTTAAACTGATGAATCAGGAGAAGGGCAAAGAAATTATTAATGGACTGTTAACCGCCATTCAGTCAATGCATCGACTCAGCTCCGCTGAAACTTCAAACTTTATGAAATATGAATTATTCTAGAATAGCGATTCGCTCCGTTTGTTAAGTATGTTTACACTTCCCTAACTGTACCTTCATTTTATTGAGCTGAAAATGTATAAAAATGTATAGAACAAGTTTAATAGTTTATTATTGATATAACTAAAATATTAAAGTTAAATGATTTTACAGAAAATTTCTATGTAAAATTACCACAGCTTCATAATTTGCGTATAAATGTGTAAAATAACTAACTTTTATTAAAATGGTGAATATAACTTATTATAAATAGTATTTACTTTATGCAGGGCTAAAAAACATTATATTTTTAATTGCTTTAGGAGTTTTTAAACATGACTCAAGTAAATTTTTTCAAAAAGCCAATTTTTAATGCTAGATTTTATAAATTCCATGCAGTTAAGTAATTACTTAACTAAATAACAAATTTAAATTTATAAGTATTTCTTTATTTTTTCTAAGAAACTGCCAATTTTTTAACCTTGTTGGACAAAGAAATTGATTTTGAGAAATTTTATTTTTTTATAAAATGTTTACTGTTTTTCTTTGAAAAAAAATTAACTTCCTGCAAGTAACAAAATAAACTATTACTTCAAAGCATAAATTAAAAAATAAATAATTAAAGATCTTTAAAAGCGTGAAAAAAACTTAATCCATACATTAGATTATATTATTAATAACTAAGAAGATAATCAGACCATGAAAAGACAAATTCTTAACCAAGGCCAAATAAATTAAAAATCACTCAAAATGTTTTAAATGTCCTAAAGAGGCGTACTCTTCAGAATTGAATTGCTCGACAAAAACCGTGAGTTAGTAAAGTAAGCAAAAACAAGAGCTTGTTATTTACTAATGAGCATTATTTTTTTTTTTTTTTTACTTTCGAAAAACGTTATTGTGATAGCCGGATTTTGATGATGGGTTTGGATGACA